>NW_027639364.1:0-7500 GCF_949152265.1 Phoxinus phoxinus | reverse complement strand
CTGCTTTGTAAATCATTGCATGTTTTTGCTTCATTTTGAAGGACTGCACTTATTTCACCAGAAAAGAAATTCTGAGGTGAGAAATGCAGTTTTCATAAAATATACTTGTTTGTTTAATGTGTCTGAAACTGAACGAGCCTCTAAGCTGCACTACACTCAAATATAAAGGTTCTTTATCGGCATCGATGGTTCCATGAAGAACCTTCCATGGAATCTTTCCATTGTACAAAATGTTCTTTACATTTTTCAAATGTTCTTCACACTAAAGAAAGGTTCTTTTGGGAACCAAAACTGGTGATGGCACCACTGCTAAAACACCCATTAGGAACCTTTATTTTGTAGAGTGTGTACATGCATTCCATAAAATGCTGGGTTGTTTTAACCCAATTTTGGGTCAAATATGGACAAACCCAAACGTTGGGTTAAAAATTTAATTAAAAAATTTAACCCAATGGCTGGGTTTGTCCATATTTGACCCAAAATTGGGTTGAAACAACCCAGCATTTTTTAAAGTGTAGATGCATTCTAAAAATGCTGGGTTGTTTCAACCCAATTTTGGGTCAAATATTGACAATAAACGTTGGGTTAAAAAGGTAATTTAACATTTTAACCCAACGGCTGAGTTAGTCCATATTTGACCCAAAGTTGAGTCGAAACAACCCAGCATTTTCTAAATATGCGGCGCCCATGAAGATGTCATATACAGTACAGTGCCTAGAATAAGTGAACACACACATGCTAAAGTTGACTAAAAAGAGGAATAAAAAAATTATCTTTTGGAAATTGATGCCTTAATTTAAAAAAAAAAAAAATTTGTGAATGAATTGTATCGTAAAAAATAAATAAATAGTATGGTGTGGTGAAGGGTGTGTGATGATGTGCAGATATTTTAATCCCAAAGGCCAAGGGAACTTTATCAGGATCATAGTATCCCGGATCCATGAAATAACTGGCCTGTAAAAATATAAATCTGCCGCCTCTATGGGGATTTAACACAGGGGTGTGCTGACTTATGCACACTGTGTGTTGAGGAAGAACATTTATTTATTTACGATGCATTATTCATTCATAAAGAAAATTGGTGTCCTTAAAGGTCCTAATTTTTTGAATTAAGGCATTAAGATCAATTTCTAAAAGATGATTTTTTTTATTCCTCTTTTTAGTCAACTTTAGCGTGTGTGTGTTCACTTATTCAGGTCTACTTCCATATCTTCATGCATGTCGTGTTTCCCCAGACTGTTTCACCGGTACCGTGATTTGGCTCCCCAGCTCGTGCCGCTGGACTACACCGCGGGGCCGGACGTGCGTTTGCCGTACGAGCTCATTGGCAGCATGCCGGAGCTGAAGGTACAGCGCGTCTCATCGGTGTTCCTCATCTATTATGAAACTCCTACTAATTGATGGCAGTCTTGCTGGGGTTAAGCGTTATCAGATCCTCGCAACTCAAGAGATCCGACAGCTCAGTTTAATCAAGTGTTTGTGAAGTACTAGTGAAGAGGAAACAATCCTGCAGCATTTGGTTGAGAGACGCAGAAACACACACTTGATCTTATGACCGTTTTACTGAGGCACGACGAGTCCCAGTGAAATACCACTATAAAGTATTAATGATGATTTTGCCTTTCGATTTTATGATCCCTATGAGGTGATTTGTTTCATTTTGTTTAAGTAAAAAGTGAGCATCGTCAGTGGGATGTTAGCAAAACATAAATAGGCCCTATAACATTTCCATGTGGGCTTCATATGGGTTTTTGACGGCCTGTCATTGGGCCCTGCGTGGGAAACCCAAATGGGGGGCCCTGTGTATGTTAGCCCATAGGGACACATAATGGGTCCATAGTGGGCTCTAATCATTTAGATGTTCATTATAGGGACTGAGCTGCACACACAAACCTTATGGTGCCCACATTGGTGATCACACTTGACCCACAAATGGCCTTATTATTTTTGTGTGTGTGTATGGGACAAGAGAAGGTGAAAATAAGGCCCCATTTATTCATTTCTTTAAAGATCCCAGTGGGTCAAATAATGTGCTACAATGCAAAATTCACTTTCAAACAACCCCAAATCTGTTAAAATGTTAATATATATATAAATAAATAATTATATATATATATATATATATATATATATAAACCTGTCCCTGACAAAACAAAGATTTCCTAAAATCAGCTATTTTTATATTTTCAAATTGCATGATAAAATATTTAAACTGTAAAGAAAATTACTTCAACACGGAATGTGTAAACCATGTGTGTTTTTTTTTTTATATTGAACCTCAAGATTAAACCTCTTGAAAGCATAGACATCATGTCTCTATATAATATCTATGCTTGAAAGCATCAGGATAAAAATGAGTGATGTTCAGTTCTTGAACGAATCGTTCTTTTGAGTCGGTTGAACCCGATTAATATGAAGTCACCGGTCGAACTGGTTCATTAATCGAACCGAATCGAACTTTAGTTCCGGTTTGATGACGCAAGACGCGCACAAGTCCGAAAGAACCGGTTCGCAGAAATGAATCGGACTTGACATCACTTTCACACTGGCAGTTTAGTTCGGAACGGGGCACGGTTCGCATGAAAAATCGCTAATGTGAACGCTGTCATGCGGACCCGGGTGCGCACTGGGGTCCCGAACCCGAGACGACCCGGAGGAGGTGGTCTTTGTTCGGTTGCTCCCGAACCGTGCCGCGGTTCGCGTGGATGTGAAAGCAACACGGACTCGGGTGCGCGCTTGTTCAGGAAGTAAAGTGACCTGCGCATGCGTTTTTTTAGCTGATTATTATGTATTCAGTTAAATAAAACACAAGTAAGGGATGATAGTGTTGATGATTTACCTTGGATATGAGCGAGAGTGAGCCTGCAGTGTATTCGCGCATAGCGCGTGGAATCAGGGCAACACATTTGGAAATCTACTGTCTCCTCAAAAGAGTCCGTTTGCAATTATGCGACACACAGTAAACCTGTGTTGTTCACTCAACTGCGCATTAATTAATTAAAAACACACTGAGTTACCCGCCAGAGGAAGTGACATCACTTGGTGCAAGTCACATGCTTTTTCTACAAATGCTTTGGAGTTTTTTTTGTTTATAACAGAGGTAACAGAGTTGACCAGAACATAGGGACAGACAAAAATAAATAAATTATTAATTAAATTACAAATAATACAGAAAATATATATTCTGTGGAATTGTTTATATAACTTAAAGGATAATTCCGGTTTTTAACAACTTGAGTCTGTAGTTTGTTTTGGATGAACAAGAGTGGTGGACAACATTTTTTTGACAATGGTTCCTCTCTCGAGTTTTTGACTATAAAAGAATTGGCCATGGACCCATTTAACATTGGAGTCAATGGTCATGTCCGAAAATGTCATTAAAACAGCCAATAATGTTCGTTTACAAAACTGTGCAACTCACCGAGTGAAATACAGTTTCTGTCGTGTTTTATTTGTCATTTTGTAAAATCCCATTGAATTCTGTTGAAGGACTGAGTGCTCGTTAATATAAATGCGCTTGTGTTTACATTTTCTCGCTTCCGTTTCTCATAAGGCTAGCGAGCAGAGCAACTGTGCAGTTTTTGACCGCACAAATTCTAACCATATTGAAAGACGTGACCACTGACCAGTGCAATATGAAGTTTGAACTCGACTGTGACCGTGAGTGTCCCGCGAGACATAAACATCGGTTATCGCCATCAAGTGGTCGGGAGTGTGCTAACGCTTCAGATTCAAATATTGAGCGGAAGTTACACGGTTGTGAAGTGTCTGAAAAAATAGTTCCACTATAGCAAAATAAACCGATTGGAATCATATATTGCGACGATATATTGTTTATAATCATCAACTAACACCACTAACCACTCGTGAGTTGCACAGTTTTGAAAACTAATATTAAAGGTTGTTTTAATGACATTTTCGGACATGCACATTGACTCCAATGTTAAATGGGTCCATGGCCAATTCTTTTATAGTCAAAAACTCAAGAGAGGAACCATTGTCAAAAAAATGTTTTCCACCACTCTTGTTCATCCAAAAAAAACTACAATATAGACTCAAGGTGTTAAATACCGGAATTATCCTTTAATAGAGTAAACGCAAAAAATATTTGAAAAATATTTGAAAATTAAAATTAATTATTTCATGATAATTCAAGTTGAATGTATGCATCATGAGGCATAGATAGTCAATAATAGATGCAGTGGGGGTCATTTAGCTAATATTTCCCTTTAAAAATATTTTCTAAATATACATGAAGCATTATTTTTAGTGATAGTGTAATATAATTTGTGTTATTATCCAAAACTGATTCAAAACTGTTGTTGTTGTTGTTGTTGTTGTTGTTTTTTAATAAAAGAAAGTTTATCTGGGAGACTCGAAATGTATCCCCAATTCTAATGACTCATAATAAATGATTGGCCTATATAATCATATAAAACAAATGGAATACTTAAAATGTAATCAATTAAATAGGCTATAATATTAGTGGCCCATATGGGACCCTAAATTAAATGGGCAACTCAACTGGGGCCCACATTCACATGTTGGCTGGGTATGAAATTCCGCTGTACACAATTAAGAATAAAATGTCATCTTTTATTTAGGATAATCCATTCAGGCAGAGGATCGCTGAGGTCTTCTCTGAGGATGGAGAAGGAAACATGACTTTGGACGACTTTCTGGACATGTTTTCCGTGCTCAGTGAAATGGCCCCGCGGGACCTGAAGGCGTATTACGCTTTTAAGATCTACGGTCAGTCTTTAAGGTGCGGTCACGAAATCTCGTGGGCAAAAAAGGGTCTATAATCTAATTGTCAACAGCGCAGCATGTAAAGCACAGCACTAAAGTCACTTTCAAATGAACCAAGCAGTTTTGTGATGGACAGCGAGGCAAATTCACGTGACCAACTTTAACATGGGCGAAATTGAGCAAAAGAGGATTTAATTGAACAATAATCATTTGATGTTCTGACTGATATTTTTTTAATGATCTGTGTGACAAAATGACTTTTTTAGTCATTCTGTTGTGCTTTTTGACTCTTTTTGTAAACATTACTGTTTAGGTTTAATTTGTTTTTATTTCATTTATATTTCGTTTTTTTTCGGGTTTTTTTCAGTTTTTATTCCAGTTAGTGATTTTCATGCTTCAACTTTAACTAAACAAAAATGAGAAATGTTGCCTTGGCAACTAAATGAAATAAGTTTAAGTAGGCATGTAGATGCTTATGTAGAATTCAGAAACTCTTGTTATTAGCGACACCAGTGGCCATTAAGTGAACTGCAGACAGAAACTTTTTGCTCTCGCTCAATAACAAAATAAACACACATAAATAAATAACAGAGGTGATAATAAAACAGCAGTTCAGAAAGCATCTGGATCATATCGATGTGGATATGTTTACACCAGCTCTGCGATATGAGGTAATTAAAATTACACTGTATATTATAGTGATTAAAGTAGACCTAGCCTATATTAGACTGTATCGATCTAATTATGTGAGACTAATTAATCCACTTTCTTTGCATAACACATTGACATTACAGTACAGAATGACTCTTTCTGCATTATCCTGAACATAAGCATTAAAAATGTGATTTTTCAATGAACAAAAACATTTGTAATAATAATCCTCAAAGCACATGGTGGGGATAGGCCTATAAGTCAGTATATGAAATCATTCGATACTATGACCCGATCTTAATCTTCTGTTCCTATTCATGCATAGATGAACCCGCAGAACCTTAACTGACACATGAATATCAATAATTCAGACGTTCATTAAAGTGGGAACTGCTTATGGAAAGCTCTGTTCATATCTGTGTTCGTGCGCGGTCTAATTAAAAGATCTGAGAGAACCTGATCTGCTGCTGTCATCAGAAAAGACTCTGTTCTCATGCAACATTAACACGGGGTAAATGATAACGCTCTTAAACAATAGAGATCAATGATGGGAACGAGAGAGTATGTTGAAATTATTCAGACTGAACACACAGAAGGATTCATTGTTAAGAATGTTCAAAGCATTAAGTTTACAAACGGGTTTAATGTGGCATACAATCGGTGTCTTGTATAAATAAAGGATATAATACACTGTAAAAAAAAATTTCATAACATTTATGGTAAAAAACATTGTTTTTCTGTGGTTGCCAGAAATTTACCGTAAAAAAAAAAATACGGTAGCAACATTTTAGGCTTTACAGACTTAATTTAAATTTACAGTAAAACTTAGATAATGTTAATTTTCTGATCATTTGAAGTATTAATATCTGTTTTATACCATTGTAATACACTGACAACCACCAATCACAGAGGTGAAGAGAGTCACATGATGAATCAAAGCTCATCACAAGCATCTTTTCCACAGGAAAGTTAATATTAATATTGAAGCTGCACAGTGTCATTCACACGAGCACTAAACACCATGGTAACACATGAAAATTTAAAAATGCAATAAACATTAATTTAACAACATTAAATGTAACATAAAACCCCAAATGTACATACTTGATTAGAAAAAACTAAGAAACACTACAGTTATTTCAACAAAAATACATCAAATGTGAAGAGTCACGCAGAGATCTGTGGGAATGTCAATTTACGGTTTCTCACTTTTAACGGTATTTTACTGCAAAATTACATTAAACGTACAGTAAGATCTATCAGTTATTCAGTATAAACTTTCTGTAAGCCTACAATTTTTCACCGTAGCATTTTTACAGTGTTTTACCGTTAACAATCTGGACATTGATTTCTTTAGATTTTTGCATTGTTAAATGTCTCGTGTCTGTGAAAGGTGCTAACTTATTATTAAAAACAACTTCTTAAAGTATTTATTTAAGCCAGAATTTTATTTTTCTGCATAAAAATTAAGCAATTGACTAAAGCTTTTTAAAAGTTGCATTAAAAGCTTTTATTAATTAATTTTATTTGTAACTTAAAAACTACATGATACTGATTTTCATGATAAATAATGTTCACTTTTATTTGCCCATTTTAATAGTGATTTATTTGCTTGCAGAACTCGCCGTCTCGTCTCGTTTTTCACCGTAGCATTTTTACAGTCTTTTACCGTTAAAATCCCGATCAATTTTTACAGTAAATAAAACGATATATTCTAAGTGTTCTAGTTATTCTAAAAATAAATCACATTAAGACAAATAAATACATGCACATTTAAAATGGGTTAATTTATGTATAAAGAGTTAACGGTAACAATCTGGACATTGATTTCTTTAGATTTTTGCATTGTTAAATGTCTCGTGTCTGTGAAAGGTGCTAACTTATTATTAAAAACAACTTCTAAAAGTTAAAATTAAAGCAATTGACTAAAGATTTTTAAAAGTTGCATTAAAAGCTTTTATTAATTAATTTTATTTGTAACTTAAAAACGACATGATACTGATTTTCATGATAAATAATGTTCACTTTTATTTGCCCATTTTAATAGTGATTTATTTACTTGCAGAACTCGCCGTCTCATCTCGTTTTTCCCTCTAGATT
>NW_027639365.1:0-69894 GCF_949152265.1 Phoxinus phoxinus | reverse complement strand
AAAAAAAAAAAAAAAAAGAGTCTATGATTTTCATCAAAAAGCCTGAATTAGTCTCTGAGTTTCTTCAAAAAGCCAGGTCTTGTAGCAGAGTCAAAGTCTATGAATTTCTTCAAAAGGCCCGTTTTTGGCAGCAGATTTCGCTTACGGCCATACCACTTTGAGAACGCCCGATCTCGTCTGATCTCGGAAGCTAAGCAGGGTCGGGCCTGGTTAGTACTTGGATGGGAGACCGCCTGGGAATACCAGGTGCTGTAAGCTTTTTTTGGTTTAAAAAAAAAAAAAAAAAAAAAAGAGTCTATGATTTTCATCAAAAAGCCTGAATTAGTCTCTGAGTCTCTTCAAAATGCCAGGTCTTGTAGCAGAGTCAAAGTCTATGAATTTCTTCAAAAGGCCCGTTTTTGGCAGCGGATTTCGCTTACGGCCATACCACTTTGAGAACGCCCGATCTCGTCTGATCTCGGAAGCTAAGCAGGGTCGGTTCTGGTTAGTACTTGGATGGGAGACCGCCTGGGAATACCAGGTGCTGTAAGCTTTTTTGGTTTAAAAAAAAAAAGAGTCTATGATTTTCATCAAAAAGCCTGAATTAGTCTCTGAGTTTCTTCAAAAAGCCAGGTCTTGTAGCAGAGTCAAAGTCTATGAATTTCTTCAAAAGGCCCGTTTTTGGCAACGGATTTCGCTTACGGCCATACCACTTTGAGAACGCCCGATCTCGTCTGATCTCGGAAGCTAAGCAGGGTCGGGCCTGGTTAGTACTTGGATGGGAGACCGCCTGGGAATACCAGGTGCTGTAAGCTTTTTTGGTTAAAAAAAAGAAAAAAAAAAGAAAAGAGTCTATGATTTTCATCAAAAAGCCTGAATTAGTCTCTGAGTTTTTTCAAAAAGCCAGGTCTTGTAGCAGAGTCAAAGTCTAAGAATTTCTTCAAAAGGCCCGTTTTTGGCAGCAGATTTCGCTTACGGCTATACCACTTTGAGAACGCCCGATCTCGTCTGATCTCGGAAGCTAAGCAGGGTCGGGCCTGGTTAGTACTTGGATGGGAGACCGCCTGGGAATACCAGGTGCTGTAAGCTTTTTGGTTTAAAAAAAAAAAAAAAAAAAAAAGAGTCTATGATTTTCATCAAAAAGCCTGAAATAATCTCTGAGTCTCTTCAAAATGCCAGGTCTTGGCAGTATAGTCTACTTCAGAAAGCCTGAAAAAGTCTATGAATTTCTTCAAAAGGCCGGTTTTTGGCAGCAGATTTCGCTTACGGCCATACCACTTTGAGAACGCCCGATCTCGTCTGATCTCGGAAGCTAAGCAGGGTCGGGCCTGGTTAGTACTTGGATGGGAGACCGCCTGGGAATACCAGGTGCTGTAAGCTTTTTTTGGTTTAAAAAAAAAAAAAAAAAAAAAAGAGTCTATGATTTTCATCAAAAAGCCTGAATTAGTCTCTGAGTTTCTTCAAAAAGCCAGGTCTTGTAGCAGAGTCAAAGTCTATGAATTTCTTCAAAAGGCCCGTTTTTGGCAGCAGATTTCGCTTACGGCCATACCACTTTGAGAACGCCCGATCTCGTCTGATCTCGGAAGCTAAGCAGGGTCGGGCCTGGTTAGTACTTGGATGGGAGACCGCCTGGGAATACCAGGTGCTGTAAGCTTTTTTTGGTTTAAAAAAAAAAAAAAAAAAAAAAGAGTCTATGATTTTCATCAAAAAGCCTGAATTAGTCTCTGAGTCTCTTCAAAATGCCAGGTCTTGTAGCAGAGTCAAAGTATATGAATTTCTTCAAAAGGCCGGTTTTTGGCAGCAGATTTCGCTTACGGCCATACCACTTTGAGAACGCCCGATCTCGTCTGATCTCGGAAGCTAAGCAGGGTCGGGCCTGGTTAGTACTTGGATGGGAGACCGCCTGGGAATACCAGGTGCTGTAAGCTTTTTTTGGTTTAAAAAAAAAAAAAAAAAAAAAGAGTCTATGATTTTCATCAAAAAGCCTGAATTAGTCTCTGAGTCTCTTCAAAATGCCAGGTCTTGTAGCAGAGTCAAAGTATATGAATTTCTTCAAAAGGCCCGTTTTTGGCAGCAGATTTCGCTTACGGCCATACCACTTTGAGAACGCCCGATCTCGTCTGATCTCGGAAGCTAAGCAGGGTCGGGCCTGGTTAGTACTTGGATGGGAGACCGCCTGGGAATACCAGGTGCTGTAAGCTTTTTTGGTTTAAAAAAAAAAAGAGTCTATGATTTTCATCAAAAAGCCTGAATTAGTCTCTGAGTTTCTTCAAAAAGCCAGGTCTTGTAGCAGAGTCAAAGTCTATGAATTTCTTCAAAAGGCCCGTTTTTGGCAACGGATTTCGCTTACGGCCATACCACTTTGAGAACGCCCGATCTCGTCTGATCTCGGAAGCTAAGCAGGGTCGGGCCTGGTTAGTACTTGGATGGGAGACCGCCTGGGAATACCAGGTGCTGTAAGCTTTTTTGGTTAAAAAAAAGAAAAAAAAAAGAAAAGAGTCTATGATTTTCATCAAAAAGCCTGAATTAGTCTCTGAGTTTTTTCAAAAAGCCAGGTCTTGTAGCAGAGTCAAAGTCTAAGAATTTCTTCAAAAGGCCCGTTTTTGGCAGCAGATTTCGCTTACGGCTATACCACTTTGAGAACGCCCGATCTCGTCTGATCTCGGAAGCTAAGCAGGGTCGGGCCTGGTTAGTACTTGGATGGGAGACCGCCTGGGAATACCAGGTGCTGTAAGCTTTTTTTGGTTTAAAAAAAAAAAAAAAAAAAAAAGAGTCTATGATTTTCATCAAAAAGCCTGAATTAGTCTCTGAGTCTCTTCAAAATGCCAGGTCTTGTAGCAGAGTCAAAGTATATGAATTTCTTCAAAAGGCCGGTTTTTGGCAGCAGATTTCGCTTACGGCCATACCACTTTGAGAACGCCCGATCTCGTCTGATCTCGGAAGCTAAGCAGGGTCGGGCCTGGTTAGTACTTGGATGGGAGACCGCCTGGGAATACCAGGTGCTGTAAGCTTTTTTTGGTTTAAAAAAAAAAAAAAAAAAAAAAGAGTCTATGATTTTCATCAAAAAGCCTGAATTAGTCTCTGAGTTTCTTCAAAAAGCCAGGTCTTGTAGCAGAGTCAAAGTCTATGAATTTCTTCAAAAGGCCCGTTTTTGGCAGCAGATTTCGCTTACGGCCATACCACTTTGAGAACGCCCGATCTCGTCTGATCTCGGAAGCTAAGCAGGGTCGGGCCTGGTTAGTACTTGGATGGGAGACCGCCTGGGAATACCAGGTGCTGTAAGCTTTTTTTGGTTTAAAAAAAAAAAAAAAAAAAAAAGAGTCTATGATTTTCATCAAAAAGCCTGAATTAGTCTCTGAGTCTCTTCAAAATGCCAGGTCTTGTAGCAGAGTCAAAGTATATGAATTTCTTCAAAAGGCCCGTTTTTGGCAGCAGATTTCGCTTACGGCCATACCACTTTGAGAACGCCCGATCTCGTCTGATCTCGGAAGCTAAGCAGGGTCGGGCCTGGTTAGTACTTGGATGGGAGACCGCCTGGGAATACCAGGTGCTGTAAGCTTTTTTTGGTTTAAAAAAAAAAAAAAAAAAAAGAGTCTATGATTTTCATCAAAAAGCCTGAATTAGTCTCTGAGTCTCTTCAAAATGCCAGGTCTTGTAGCAGAGTCAAAGTATATGAATTTCTTCAAAAGGCCCGTTTTTGGCAGCAGATTTCGCTTACGGCTATACCACTTTGAGAACGCCTGATCTCGTCTGATCTCGGAAGCTAAGCAGGGTCGGGCCTGGTTAGTACTTGGATGGGAGACCGCCTGGGAATACCAGGTGCTGTAAGCTTTTTTTGGTTTAAAAAAAAAAAAAAAAAAAAAAGAGTCTATGATTTTCATCAAAAAGCCTGAATTAGTCTCTGAGTCTCTTCAAAATGCCAGGTCTTGTAGCAGAGTCAAAGTATATGAATTTCTTCAAAAGGCCGGTTTTTGGCAGCAGATTTCGCTTACGGCCATACCACTTTGAGAACGCCCGATCTCGTCTGATCTCGGAAGCTAAGCAGGGTCGGGCCTGGTTAGTACTTGGATGGGAGACCGCCTGGGAATACCAGGTGCTGTAAGCTTTTTTTGGTTAAAAAAAAAAAAAAAAAAAAAAGAGTCTATGATTTTCATCAAAAAGCCTGAATTAGTCTCTGAGTCTCTTCAAAATGCCAGGTCTTGTAGCAGAGTCAAAGTATATGAATTTCTTCAAAAGGCCCGTTTTTGGCAGCAGATTTCGCTTACGGCCATACCACTTTGAGAACGCCCGATCTCGTCTGATCTCGGAAGCTAAGCAGGGTCGGGCCTGGTTAGTACTTGGATGGGAGACCGCCTGGGAATACCAGGTGCTGTAAGCTTTTTGGTTTAAAAAAAAAAAAAAAAAAAAAAGAGTCTATGATTTTCATCAAAAAGCCTGAAATAATCTCTGAGTCTCTTCAAAATGCCAGGTCTTGGCAGTATAGTCTACTTCAGAAAGCCTGAAAAAGTCTATGAATTTCTTCAAAAGGCCGGTTTTTGGCAGCAGATTTCGCTTACGGCCATACCACTTTGAGAACGCCCGATCTCGTCTGATCTCGGAAGCTAAGCAGGGTCGGGCCTGGTTAGTACTTGGATGGGAGACCGCCTGGGAATACCAGGTGCTGTAAGCTTTTTTTGGTTTAAAAAAAAAAAAAAAAAAAAAAGAGTCTATGATTTTCATCAAAAAGCCTGAATTAGTCTCTGAGTTTCTTCAAAAAGCCAGGTCTTGTAGCAGAGTCAAAGTATATGAATTTCTTCAAAAGGCCCGTTTTTGGCAGCAGATTTCGCTTACGGCCATACCACTTTGAGAACGCCCGATCTCGTCTGATCTCGGAAGCTAAGCAGGGTCGGGCCTGGTTAGTACTTGGATGGGAGACCGCCTGGGAATACCAGGTGCTGTAAGCTTTTTTTGGTTTAAAAAAAAAAAAAAAAAAAAAAGAGTCTATGATTTTCTTCAAAAAGCCTGAAATAATCTCTGAGTCTCTTCAAAATGCCAGGTCTTGGCAGTATAGTCTACTTCAGAAAGCCTGAAAAAGTCTATGAATTTCTTCAAAAGGCCGGTTTTTGGCAGCAGATTTCGCTTACGGCCATACCACTTTGAGAACGCCCGATCTCGTCTGATCTCGGAAGCTAAGCAGGGTCGGGCCTGGTTAGTACTTGGATGGGAGACCGCCTGGGAATACCAGGTGCTGTAAGCTTTTTTTGGTTTAAAAAAAAAAAAAAAAAAAAAAGAGTCTATGATTTTCATCAAAAAGCCTGAATTAGTCTCTGAGTCTCTTCAAAATGCCAGGTCTTGTAGCAGAGTCAAAGTATATGAATTTCTTCAAAAGGCCGGTTTTTGGCAGCAGATTTCGCTTACGGCCATACCACTTTGAGAACGCCCGATCTCGTCTGATCTCGGAAGCTAAGCAGGGTCGGGCCTGGTTAGTACTTGGATGGGAGACCGCCTGGGAATACCAGGTGCTGTAAGCTTTTTTTGGTTTAAAAAAAAAAAAAAAAAAAAAGAGTCTATGATTTTCATCAAAAAGCCTGAATTAGTCTCTGAGTCTCTTCAAAATGCCAGGTCTTGTAGCAGAGTCAAAGTATATGAATTTCTTCAAAAGGCCCGTTTTTGGCAGCAGATTTCGCTTACGGCCATACCACTTTGAGAACGCCCGATCTCGTCTGATCTCGGAAGCTAAGCAGGGTCGGGCCTGGTTAGTACTTGGATGGGAGACCGCCTGGGAATACCAGGTGCTGTAAGCTTTTTTGGTTTAAAAAAAAAAAGAGTCTATGATTTTCATCAAAAAGCCTGAATTAGTCTCTGAGTTTCTTCAAAAAGCCAGGTCTTGTAGCAGAGTCAAAGTCTATGAATTTCTTCAAAAGGCCCGTTTTTGGCAACGGATTTCGCTTACGGCCATACCACTTTGAGAACGCCCGATCTCGTCTGATCTCGGAAGCTAAGCAGGGTCGGGCCTGGTTAGTACTTGGATGGGAGACCGCCTGGGAATACCAGGTGCTGTAAGCTTTTTTGGTTAAAAAAAAGAAAAAAAAAAGAAAAGAGTCTATGATTTTCATCAAAAAGCCTGAATTAGTCTCTGAGTTTTTTCAAAAAGCCAGGTCTTGTAGCAGAGTCAAAGTCTAAGAATTTCTTCAAAAGGCCCGTTTTTGGCAGCAGATTTCGCTTACGGCTATACCACTTTGAGAACGCCCGATCTCGTCTGATCTCGGAAGCTAAGCAGGGTCGGGCCTGGTTAGTACTTGGATGGGAGACCGCCTGGGAATACCAGGTGCTGTAAGCTTTTTTTGGTTTAAAAAAAAAAAAAAAAAAAAAAGAGTCTATGATTTTCATCAAAAAGCCTGAATTAGTCTCTGAGTCTCTTCAAAATGCCAGGTCTTGTAGCAGAGTCAAAGTATATGAATTTCTTCAAAAGGCCGGTTTTTGGCAGCAGATTTCGCTTACGGCCATACCACTTTGAGAACGCCCGATCTCGTCTGATCTCGGAAGCTAAGCAGGGTCGGGCCTGGTTAGTACTTGGATGGGAGACCGCCTGGGAATACCAGGTGCTGTAAGCTTTTTTTGGTTTAAAAAAAAAAAAAAAAAAAAAAAGAGTCTATGATTCTCTTCAAAAAGCCTGAAATAATCTCTGAGTCTCTTCAAAATGCCAGGTCTTGGCAGTAGAGTCTACTTCAGAAAGCCTGAAAAAGTCTATGAATTTCTTCAAAAGGCCGGTTTTTGGCAGCAGATTTCGCTTACGGCCATACCACTTTGAGAACGCCCGATCTCGTCTGATCTCGGAAGCTAAGCAGGGTCGGGCCTGGTTAGTACTTGGATGGGAGACCGCCTGGGAATACCAGGTGCTGTAAGCTTTTTTTGGTTAAAAAAAAAAAAAAAAAAAAAAGAGTCTATGATTTTCATCAAAAAGCCTGAATTAGTCTCTGAGTCTCTTCAAAATGCCAGGTCTTGTAGCAGAGTCAAAGTATATGAATTTCTTCAAAAGGCCCGTTTTTGGCAGCAGATTTCGCTTACGGCTATACCACTTTGAGAACGCCCGATCTCGTCTGATCTCGGAAGCTAAGCAGGGTCGGGCCTGGTTAGTACTTGGATGGGAGACCGCCTGGGAATACCAGGTGCTGTAAGCTTTTTGGTTTAAAAAAAAAAAAAAAAAAAAAAGAGTCTATGATTTTCATCAAAAAGCCTGAAATAATCTCTGAGTCTCTTCAAAATGCCAGGTCTTGGCAGTATAGTCTACTTCAGAAAGCCTGAAAAAGTCTATGAATTTCTTCAAAAGGCCGGTTTTTGGCAGCAGATTTCGCTTACGGCCATACCACTTTGAGAACGCCCGATCTCGTCTGATCTCGGAAGCTAAGCAGGGTCGGGCCTGGTTAGTACTTGGATGGGAGACCGCCTGGGAATACCAGGTGCTGTAAGCTTTTATTGGTTTAAAAAAAAAAAAAAAAAAAAAAGAGTCTATGATTTTCATCAAAAAGCCTGAATTAGTCTCTGAGTTTCTTCAAAAAGCCAGGTCTTGTAGCAGAGTCAAAGTCTATGAATTTCTTCAAAAGGCCCGTTTTTGGCAGCAGATTTCGCTTACGGCCATACCACTTTGAGAACGCCCGATCTCGTCTGATCTCGGAAGCTAAGCAGGGTCGGGCCTGGTTAGTACTTGGATGGGAGACCGCCTGGGAATACCAGGTGCTGTAAGCTTTTTTTGGTTTAAAAAAAAAAAAAAAAAAAAAAGAGTCTATGATTTTCATCAAAAAGCCTGAATTAGTCTCTGAGTCTCTTCAAAATGCCAGGTCTTGTAGCAGAGTCAAAGTCTATGAATTTCTTCAAAAGGCCCGTTTTTGGCAGCGGATTTCGCTTACGGCCATACCACTTTGAGAACGCCCGATCTCGTCTGATCTCGGAAGCTAAGCAGGGTCGGTTCTGGTTAGTACTTGGATGGGAGACCGCCTGGGAATACCAGGTGCTGTAAGCTTTTTTGGTTTAAAAAAAAAAGAGTCTATGATTTTCATCAAAAAGCCTGAATTAGTCTCTGAGTTTCTTCAAAAAGCCAGGTCTTGTAGCAGAGTCAAAGTCTATGAATTTCTTCAAAAGGCCCGTTTTTGGCAACGGATTTCGCTTACGGCCATACCACTTTGAGAACGCCCGATCTCGTCTGATCTCGGAAGCTAAGCAGGGTCGGGCCTGGTTAGTACTTGGATGGGAGACCGCCTGGGAATACCAGGTGCTGTAAGCTTTTTTGGTTAAAAAAAAGAAAAAAAAAAGAAAAGAGTCTATGATTTTCATCAAAAAGCCTGAATTAGTCTCTGAGTTTTTTCAAAAAGCCAGGTCTTGTAGCAGAGTCAAAGTCTAAGAATTTCTTCAAAAGGCCCGTTTTTGGCAGCAGATTTCGCTTACGGCTATACCACTTTGAGAACGCCCGATCTCGTCTGATCTCGGAAGCTAAGCAGGGTCGGGCCTGGTTAGTACTTGGATGGGAGACCGCCTGGGAATACCAGGTGCTGTAAGCTTTTTGGTTTAAAAAAAAAAAAAAAAAAAAAAGAGTCTATGATTTTCATCAAAAAGCCTGAAATAATCTCTGAGTCTCTTCAAAATGCCAGGTCTTGGCAGTATAGTCTACTTCAGAAAGCCTGAAAAAGTCTATGAATTTCTTCAAAAGGCCGGTTTTTGGCAGCAGATTTCGCTTACGGCCATACCACTTTGAGAACGCCCGATCTCGTCTGATCTCGGAAGCTAAGCAGGGTCGGGCCTGGTTAGTACTTGGATGGGAGACCGCCTGGGAATACCAGGTGCTGTAAGCTTTTTTTGGTTTAAAAAAAAAAAAAAAAAAAAAAGAGTCTATGATTTTCATCAAAAAGCCTGAATTAGTCTCTGAGTTTCTTCAAAAAGCCAGGTCTTGTAGCAGAGTCAAAGTCTATGAATTTCTTCAAAAGGCCCGTTTTTGGCAGCAGATTTCGCTTACGGCCATACCACTTTGAGAACGCCCGATCTCGTCTGATCTCGGAAGCTAAGCAGGGTCGGGCCTGGTTAGTACTTGGATGGGAGACCGCCTGGGAATACCAGGTGCTGTAAGCTTTTTTTGGTTTAAAAAAAAAAAAAAAAAAAAAAGAGTCTATGATTTTCATCAAAAAGCCTGAATTAGTCTCTGAGTCTCTTCAAAATGCCAGGTCTTGTAGCAGAGTCAAAGTATATGAATTTCTTCAAAAGGCCGGTTTTTGGCAGCAGATTTCGCTTACGGCCATACCACTTTGAGAACGCCCGATCTCGTCTGATCTCGGAAGCTAAGCAGGGTCGGGCCTGGTTAGTACTTGGATGGGAGACCGCCTGGGAATACCAGGTGCTGTAAGCTTTTTTTGGTTTAAAAAAAAAAAAAAAAAAAAAGAGTCTATGATTTTCATCAAAAAGCCTGAATTAGTCTCTGAGTCTCTTCAAAATGCCAGGTCTTGTAGCAGAGTCAAAGTATATGAATTTCTTCAAAAGGCCCGTTTTTGGCAGCAGATTTCGCTTACGGCCATACCACTTTGAGAACGCCCGATCTCGTCTGATCTCGGAAGCTAAGCAGGGTCGGGCCTGGTTAGTACTTGGATGGGAGACCGCCTGGGAATACCAGGTGCTGTAAGCTTTTTTGGTTTAAAAAAAAAAAGAGTCTATGATTTTCATCAAAAAGCCTGAATTAGTCTCTGAGTTTCTTCAAAAAGCCAGGTCTTGTAGCAGAGTCAAAGTCTATGAATTTCTTCAAAAGGCCCGTTTTTGGCAACGGATTTCGCTTACGGCCATACCACTTTGAGAACGCCCGATCTCGTCTGATCTCGGAAGCTAAGCAGGGTCGGGCCTGGTTAGTACTTGGATGGGAGACCGCCTGGGAATACCAGGTGCTGTAAGCTTTTTTGGTTAAAAAAAAGAAAAAAAAAAGAAAAGAGTCTATGATTTTCATCAAAAAGCCTGAATTAGTCTCTGAGTTTTTTCAAAAAGCCAGGTCTTGTAGCAGAGTCAAAGTCTAAGAATTTCTTCAAAAGGCCCGTTTTTGGCAGCAGATTTCGCTTACGGCTATACCACTTTGAGAACGCCCGATCTCGTCTGATCTCGGAAGCTAAGCAGGGTCGGGCCTGGTTAGTACTTGGATGGGAGACCGCCTGGGAATACCAGGTGCTGTAAGCTTTTTTTGGTTTAAAAAAAAAAAAAAAAAAAAAAGAGTCTATGATTTTCATCAAAAAGCCTGAATTAGTCTCTGAGTCTCTTCAAAATGCCAGGTCTTGTAGCAGAGTCAAAGTATATGAATTTCTTCAAAAGGCCGGTTTTTGGCAGCAGATTTCGCTTACGGCCATACCACTTTGAGAACGCCCGATCTCGTCTGATCTCGGAAGCTAAGCAGGGTCGGGCCTGGTTAGTACTTGGATGGGAGACCGCCTGGGAATACCAGGTGCTGTAAGCTTTTTTTGGTTTAAAAAAAAAAAAAAAAAAAAAAGAGTCTATGATTTTCATCAAAAAGCCTGAATTAGTCTCTGAGTTTCTTCAAAAAGCCAGGTCTTGTAGCAGAGTCAAAGTCTATGAATTTCTTCAAAAGGCCCGTTTTTGGCAGCAGATTTCGCTTACGGCCATACCACTTTGAGAACGCCCGATCTCGTCTGATCTCGGAAGCTAAGCAGGGTCGGGCCTGGTTAGTACTTGGATGGGAGACCGCCTGGGAATACCAGGTGCTGTAAGCTTTTTTTGGTTTAAAAAAAAAAAAAAAAAAAAAAGAGTCTATGATTTTCATCAAAAAGCCTGAATTAGTCTCTGAGTCTCTTCAAAATGCCAGGTCTTGTAGCAGAGTCAAAGTATATGAATTTCTTCAAAAGGCCCGTTTTTGGCAGCAGATTTCGCTTACGGCCATACCACTTTGAGAACGCCCGATCTCGTCTGATCTCGGAAGCTAAGCAGGGTCGGGCCTGGTTAGTACTTGGATGGGAGACCGCCTGGGAATACCAGGTGCTGTAAGCTTTTTTTGGTTTAAAAAAAAAAAAAAAAAAAAAGAGTCTATGATTTTCATCAAAAAGCCTGAATTAGTCTCTGAGTCTCTTCAAAATGCCAGGTCTTGTAGCAGAGTCAAAGTATATGAATTTCTTCAAAAGGCCCGTTTTTGGCAGCAGATTTCGCTTACGGCTATACCACTTTGAGAACGCCTGATCTCGTCTGATCTCGGAAGCTAAGCAGGGTCGGGCCTGGTTAGTACTTGGATGGGAGACCGCCTGGGAATACCAGGTGCTGTAAGCTTTTTTTGGTTTAAAAAAAAAAAAAAAAAAAAAAGAGTCTATGATTTTCATCAAAAAGCCTGAATTAGTCTCTGAGTCTCTTCAAAATGCCAGGTCTTGTAGCAGAGTCAAAGTATATGAATTTCTTCAAAAGGCCGGTTTTTGGCAGCAGATTTCGCTTACGGCCATACCACTTTGAGAACGCCCGATCTCGTCTGATCTCGGAAGCTAAGCAGGGTCGGGCCTGGTTAGTACTTGGATGGGAGACCGCCTGGGAATACCAGGTGCTGTAAGCTTTTTTTGGTTAAAAAAAAAAAAAAAAAAAAAAGAGTCTATGATTTTCATCAAAAAGCCTGAATTAGTCTCTGAGTCTCTTCAAAATGCCAGGTCTTGTAGCAGAGTCAAAGTATATGAATTTCTTCAAAAGGCCCGTTTTTGGCAGCAGATTTCGCTTACGGCCATACCACTTTGAGAACGCCCGATCTCGTCTGATCTCGGAAGCTAAGCAGGGTCGGGCCTGGTTAGTACTTGGATGGGAGACCGCCTGGGAATACCAGGTGCTGTAAGCTTTTTGGTTTAAAAAAAAAAAAAAAAAAAAAAGAGTCTATGATTTTCATCAAAAAGCCTGAAATAATCTCTGAGTCTCTTCAAAATGCCAGGTCTTGGCAGTATAGTCTACTTCAGAAAGCCTGAAAAAGTCTATGAATTTCTTCAAAAGGCCGGTTTTTGGCAGCAGATTTCGCTTACGGCCATACCACTTTGAGAACGCCCGATCTCGTCTGATCTCG
The DNA here is from genome assembly GCF_949152265.1 of Phoxinus phoxinus. NCBI lineage: Eukaryota > Metazoa > Chordata > Actinopteri > Cypriniformes > Leuciscidae > Phoxinus > Phoxinus phoxinus. The sequence goes on along the minus strand of NW_027639365.1, from coordinate 57,872 downwards.
GAAGCTAAGCAGGGTCGGGCCTGGTTAGTACTTGGATGGGAGACCGCCTGGGAATACCAGGTGCTGTAAGCTTTTTTTGGTTTAAAAAAAAAAAAAAAAAAAAAAGAGTCTATGATTTTCATCAAAAAGCCTGAATTAGTCTCTGAGTTTCTTCAAAAAGCCAGGTCTTGTAGCAGAGTCAAAGTATATGAATTTCTTCAAAAGGCCCGTTTTTGGCAGCAGATTTCGCTTACGGCCATACCACTTTGAGAACGCCCGATCTCGTCTGATCTCGGAAGCTAAGCAGGGTCGGGCCTGGTTAGTACTTGGATGGGAGACCGCCTGGGAATACCAGGTGCTGTAAGCTTTTTTTGGTTTAAAAAAAAAAAAAAAAAAAAAAGAGTCTATGATTTTCTTCAAAAAGCCTGAAATAATCTCTGAGTCTCTTCAAAATGCCAGGTCTTGGCAGTATAGTCTACTTCAGAAAGCCTGAAAAAGTCTATGAATTTCTTCAAAAGGCCGGTTTTTGGCAGCAGATTTCGCTTACGGCCATACCACTTTGAGAACGCCCGATCTCGTCTGATCTCGGAAGCTAAGCAGGGTCGGGCCTGGTTAGTACTTGGATGGGAGACCGCCTGGGAATACCAGGTGCTGTAAGCTTTTTTTGGTTTAAAAAAAAAAAAAAAAAAAAAAGAGTCTATGATTTTCATCAAAAAGCCTGAATTAGTCTCTGAGTCTCTTCAAAATGCCAGGTCTTGTAGCAGAGTCAAAGTATATGAATTTCTTCAAAAGGCCGGTTTTTGGCAGCAGATTTCGCTTACGGCCATACCACTTTGAGAACGCCCGATCTCGTCTGATCTCGGAAGCTAAGCAGGGTCGGGCCTGGTTAGTACTTGGATGGGAGACCGCCTGGGAATACCAGGTGCTGTAAGCTTTTTTTGGTTTAAAAAAAAAAAAAAAAAAAAAGAGTCTATGATTTTCATCAAAAAGCCTGAATTAGTCTCTGAGTCTCTTCAAAATGCCAGGTCTTGTAGCAGAGTCAAAGTATATGAATTTCTTCAAAAGGCCCGTTTTTGGCAGCAGATTTCGCTTACGGCCATACCACTTTGAGAACGCCCGATCTCGTCTGATCTCGGAAGCTAAGCAGGGTCGGGCCTGGTTAGTACTTGGATGGGAGACCGCCTGGGAATACCAGGTGCTGTAAGCTTTTTTGGTTTAAAAAAAAAAAGAGTCTATGATTTTCATCAAAAAGCCTGAATTAGTCTCTGAGTTTCTTCAAAAAGCCAGGTCTTGTAGCAGAGTCAAAGTCTATGAATTTCTTCAAAAGGCCCGTTTTTGGCAACGGATTTCGCTTACGGCCATACCACTTTGAGAACGCCCGATCTCGTCTGATCTCGGAAGCTAAGCAGGGTCGGGCCTGGTTAGTACTTGGATGGGAGACCGCCTGGGAATACCAGGTGCTGTAAGCTTTTTTGGTTAAAAAAAAGAAAAAAAAAAGAAAAGAGTCTATGATTTTCATCAAAAAGCCTGAATTAGTCTCTGAGTTTTTTCAAAAAGCCAGGTCTTGTAGCAGAGTCAAAGTCTAAGAATTTCTTCAAAAGGCCCGTTTTTGGCAGCAGATTTCGCTTACGGCTATACCACTTTGAGAACGCCCGATCTCGTCTGATCTCGGAAGCTAAGCAGGGTCGGGCCTGGTTAGTACTTGGATGGGAGACCGCCTGGGAATACCAGGTGCTGTAAGCTTTTTTTGGTTTAAAAAAAAAAAAAAAAAAAAAAGAGTCTATGATTTTCATCAAAAAGCCTGAATTAGTCTCTGAGTCTCTTCAAAATGCCAGGTCTTGTAGCAGAGTCAAAGTATATGAATTTCTTCAAAAGGCCGGTTTTTGGCAGCAGATTTCGCTTACGGCCATACCACTTTGAGAACGCCCGATCTCGTCTGATCTCGGAAGCTAAGCAGGGTCGGGCCTGGTTAGTACTTGGATGGGAGACCGCCTGGGAATACCAGGTGCTGTAAGCTTTTTTTGGTTTAAAAAAAAAAAAAAAAAAAAAAAGAGTCTATGATTCTCTTCAAAAAGCCTGAAATAATCTCTGAGTCTCTTCAAAATGCCAGGTCTTGGCAGTAGAGTCTACTTCAGAAAGCCTGAAAAAGTCTATGAATTTCTTCAAAAGGCCGGTTTTTGGCAGCAGATTTCGCTTACGGCCATACCACTTTGAGAACGCCCGATCTCGTCTGATCTCGGAAGCTAAGCAGGGTCGGGCCTGGTTAGTACTTGGATGGGAGACCGCCTGGGAATACCAGGTGCTGTAAGCTTTTTGGTTTAAAAAAAAAAAAAAAAAAAAAGAGTCTATGATTTTCATCAAAAAGCCTGAATTAGTCTCTGAGTTTCTTCAAAAAGCCAGGTCTTGTAGCAGAGTCAAAGTATATGAATTTCTTCAAAAGGCCGGTTTTTGGCAGCAGATTTCGCTTACGGCCATACCACTTTGAGAACGCCCGATCTCGTCTGATCTCGGAAGCTAAGCAGGTTCGGGCCTGGTTAGTACTTGGATGGGAGACCGCCTGGGAATACCAGGTGCTGTAAGCTTTTTTTGGTTTAAAAAAAAAAAAAAAAAAAAAAGAGTCTATGATTCTGTTCAAAAAGCCTGAAATAATCTCTGAGTCTCTTCAAAATGCCAGGTCTTGGCAGTAGAGTCTACTTCAGAAAGCCTGAAAAAGTCTATGAATTTCTTCAAAAGGCCGGTTTTTGGCAGCAGATTTCGCTTACGGCCATACCACTTTGAGAACGCCCGATCTCGTCTGATCTCGGAAGCAAAGCAGGGTCGGGCCTGGTTAGTACTTGGATGGGAGACCGCCTGGGAATACCAGGTGCTGTAAGCTTTTTTTGGTTAAAAAAAAAAAAAAAAAAAAAAAAGAGTCTATGATTCTCTTCAAAAAGCCTGAAATAATCTCTGAGTCTCTTCAAAATGCCAGGTCTTGGCAGTAGAGTCTACTTCAGAAAGCCTGAAAAAGTCTATGAATTTCTTCAAAAGGCCGGTTTTTGGCAGCAGATTTCGCTTACGGCCATACCACTTTGAGAACGCCCGATCTCGTCTGATCTCGGAAGCTAAGCAGGTTCGGGCCTGGTTAGTACTTGGATGGGAGACCGCCTGGGAATACCAGGTGCTGTAAGCTTTTTTTGGTTTAAAAAAAAAAAAAAAAAAAAAAGAGTCTATGATTCTCTTCAAAAAGCCTGAAATAATCTCTGAGTCTCTTCAAAATGCCAGGTCTTGGCAGTAGAGTCTACTTCAGAAAGCCTGAAAAAGTCTATGAATTTCTTCAAAAGGCCGGTTTTTGGCAGCAGATTTCGCTTACGGCCATACCACTTTGAGAACGCCCGATCTCGTCTGATCTCGGAAGCAAAGCAGGGTCGGGCCTGGTTAGTACTTGGATGGGAGACCGCCTGGGAATACCAGGTGCTGTAAGCTTTTTTTGGTTAAAAAAAAAAAAAAAAAAAAAAAAGAGTCTATGATTCTCTTCAAAAAGCCTGAAATAATCTCTGAGTCTCTTCAAAATGCCAGGTCTTGGCAGTAGAGTCTACTTCAGAAAGCCTGAAAAAGTCTATGAATTTCTTCAAAAGGCCGGTTTTTGGCAGCAGATTTCGCTTACGGCCATACCACTTTGAGAACGCCCGATCTCGTCTGATCTCGGAAGCTAAGCAGGGTCGGGCCTGGTTAGTACTTGGATGGGAGACCGCCTGGGAATACCAGGTGCTGTAAGCTTTTTGGTTTAAAAAAAAAAAAAAAAAAAAAGAGTCTATGATTTTCATCAAAAAGCCTGAATTAGTCTATGAATTTCTTCAAAAGGCCGGTTTTTGGCAGCAGATTTCGCTTACGGCCATACCACTTTGAGAACGCCCGATCTCGTCTGATCTCGGAAGCAAAGCAGGGTCGGGCCTGGTTAGTACTTGGATGGGAGACCGCCTGGGAATACCAGGTGCTGTAAGCTTTTTTTGGTTAAAAAAAAAAAAAAAAAAAAAAAAGAGTCTATGATTCTCTTCAAAAAGCCTGAAATAATCTCTGAGTCTCTTCAAAATGCCAGGTCTTGGCAGTAGAGTCTACTTCAGAAAGCCTGAAAAAGTCTATGAATTTCTTCAAAAGGCCGGTTTTTGGCAGCAGATTTCGCTTACGGCCATACCACTTTGAGAACGCCCGATCTCGTCTGATCTCGGAAGCTAAGCAGGGTCGGGCCTGGTTAGTACTTGGATGGGAGACCGCCTGGGAATACCAGGTGCTGTAAGCTTTTTGGTTTAAAAAAAAAAAAAAAAAAAAAGAGTCTATGATTTTCATCAAAAAGCCTGAATTAGTCTCTGAGTTTCTTCAAAAAGCCAGGTCTTGTAGCAGAGTCAAAGTATATGAATTTCTTCAAAAGGCCGGTTTTTGGCAGCAGATTTCGCTTACGGCCATACCACTTTGAGAACGCCCGATCTCGTCTGATCTCGGAAGCTAAGCAGGTTCGGGCCTGGTTAGTACTTGGATGGGAGACCGCCTGGGAATACCAGGTGCTGTAAGCTTTTTTTGGTTTAAAAAAAAAAAAAAAAAAAAAAGAGTCTATGATTCTGTTCAAAAAGCCTGAAATAATCTCTGAGTCTCTTCAAAATGCCAGGTCTTGGCAGTAGAGTCTACTTCAGAAAGCCTGAAAAAGTCTATGAATTTCTTCAAAAGGCCGGTTTTTGGCAGCAGATTTCGCTTACGGCCATACCACTTTGAGAACGCCCGATCTCGTCTGATCTCGGAAGCAAAGCAGGGTCGGGCCTGGTTAGTACTTGGATGGGAGACCGCCTGGGAATACCAGGTGCTGTAAGCTTTTTTTGGTTAAAAAAAAAAAAAAAAAAAAAAAAGAGTCTATGATTCTCTTCAAAAAGCCTGAAATAATCTCTGAGTCTCTTCAAAATGCCAGGTCTTGGCAGTAGAGTCTACTTCAGAAAGCCTGAAAAAGTCTATGAATTTCTTCAAAAGGCCGGTTTTTGGCAGCAGATTTCGCTTACGGCCATACCACTTTGAGAACGCCCGATCTCGTCTGATCTCGGAAGCTAAGCAGGTTCGGGCCTGGTTAGTACTTGGATGGGAGACCGCCTGGGAATACCAGGTGCTGTAAGCTTTTTTTGGTTTAAAAAAAAAAAAAAAAAAAAAAGAGTCTATGATTCTCTTCAAAAAGCCTGAAATAATCTCTGAGTCTCTTCAAAATGCCAGGTCTTGGCAGTAGAGTCTACTTCAGAAAGCCTGAAAAAGTCTATGAATTTCTTCAAAAGGCCGGTTTTTGGCAGCAGATTTCGCTTACGGCCATACCACTTTGAGAACGCCCGATCTCGTCTGATCTCGGAAGCAAAGCAGGGTCGGGCCTGGTTAGTACTTGGATGGGAGACCGCCTGGGAATACCAGGTGCTGTAAGCTTTTTTTGGTTAAAAAAAAAAAAAAAAAAAAAAAAGAGTCTATGATTCTCTTCAAAAAGCCTGAAATAATCTCTGAGTCTCTTCAAAATGCCAGGTCTTGGCAGTAGAGTCTACTTCAGAAAGCCTGAAAAAGTCTATGAATTTCTTCAAAAGGCCGGTTTTTGGCAGCAGATTTCGCTTACGGCCATACCACTTTGAGAACGCCCGATCTCGTCTGATCTCGGAAGCTAAGCAGGGTCGGGCCTGGTTAGTACTTGGATGGGAGACCGCCTGGGAATACCAGGTGCTGTAAGCTTTTTGGTTTAAAAAAAAAAAAAAAAAAAAAGAGTCTATGATTTTCATCAAAAAGCCTGAATTAGTCTATGAATTTCTTCAAAAGGCCGGTTTTTGGCAGCAGATTTCGCTTACGGCCATACCACTTTGAGAACGCCCGATCTCGTCTGATCTCGGAAGCTAAGCAGGTTCGGGCCTGGTTAGTACTTGGATGGGAGACCGCCTGGGAATACCAGGTGCTGTAAGCTTTTTTTGGTTTAAAAAAAAAAAAAAAAAAAAAAGAGTCTATGATTCTCTTCAAAAAGCCTGAAATAATCTCTGAGTCTCTTCAAAATGCCAGGTCTTGGCAGTAGAGTCTACTTCAGAAAGCCTGAAAAAGTCTATGAATTTCTTCAAAAGGCCGGTTTTTGGCAGCAGATTTCGCTTACGGCCATACCACTTTGAGAACGCCCGATCTCGTCTGATCTCGGAAGCAAAGCAGGGTCGGGCCTGGTTAGTACTTGGATGGGAGACCGCCTGGGAATACCAGGTGCTGTAAGCTTTTTTTGGTTAAAAAAAAAAAAAAAAAAAAAAAAGAGTCTATGATTCTCTTCAAAAAGCCTGAAATAATCTCTGAGTCTCTTCAAAATGCCAGGTCTTGGCAGTAGAGTCTACTTCAGAAAGCCTGAAAAAGTCTATGAATTTCTTCAAAAGGCCCGTTTTTGGCAGCAGATTTCGCTTACGGCCATACCACTTTGAGAACGCCCGATCTCGTCTGATCTCGGAAGCTAAGCAGGGTCGGGCCTGGTTAGTACTTGGATGGGAGACCGCCTGGGAATACCAGGTGCTGTAAGCTTTTTTTGGTTTAAAAAAAAAAAAAAAAAAAAAAGAGTCTATGATTTTCATCAAAAAGCCTGAATTAGTCTCTGAGTTTCTTCAAAAAGCCAGGTCTTGTAGCAGAGTCAAAGTCTATGAATTTCTTCAAAAGGCCCGTTTTTGGCAGCAGATTTCGCTTACGGCCATACCACTTTGAGAACGCCCGATCTCGTCTGATCTCGGAAGCTAAGCAGGGTCGGGCCTGGTTAGTACTTGGATGGGAGACCGCCTGGGAATACCAGGTGCTGTAAGCTTTTTTTGGTTTAAAAAAAAAAAAAAAAAAAAAGAGTCTATGATTTTCATCAAAAAGCCTGAATTAGTCTCTGAGTCTCTTCAAAATGCCAGGTCTTGTAGCAGAGTCAAAGTATATGAATTTCTTCAAAAGGCCCGTTTTTGGCAGCAGATTTCGCTTACGGCCATACCACTTTGAGAACGCCCGATCTCGTCTGATCTCGGAAGCTAAGCAGGGTCGGGCCTGGTTAGTACTTGGATGGGAGACCGCCTGGGAATACCAGGTGCTGTAAGCTTTTTTTGGTTTAAAAAAAAAAAAAAAAAAAAGAGTCTATGATTTTCATCAAAAAGCCTGAATTAGTCTCTGAGTCTCTTCAAAATGCCAGGTCTTGTAGCAGAGTCAAAGTATATGAATTTCTTCAAAAGGCCCGTTTTTGGCAGCAGATTTCGCTTACGGCCATACCACTTTGAGAACGCCCGATCTCGTCTGATCTCGGAAGCTAAGCAGGGTCGGGCCTGGTTAGTACTTGGATGGGAGACCGCCTGGGAATACCAGGTGCTGTAAGCTTTTTTTGGTTAAAAAAAAAAAAAAAAAAAAAAAGAGTCTATGATTTTCTTCAAAAAGCCTGAAATAATCTCTGAGTCTCTTCAAAATGCCAGGTCTTGGCAGTATAGTCTACTTCAGAAAGCCTGAAAAAGTCTATGAATTTCTTCAAAAAGCCTGAATTAGTCTCTGAGTTTCTTCAAAAAGCCAGGTCTTGTAGCAGAGTCAAAGTATATGAATTTCTTCAAAAGGCCCGTTTTTGGCAGCAGATTTCGCTTACGGCCATACCACTTTGAGAACGCCCGATCTCGTCTGATCTCGGAAGCTAAGCAGGGTCGGGCCTGGTTAGTACTTGGATGGGAGACCGCCTGGGAATACCAGGTGCTGTAAGCTTTTTTGGTTAAAAAAAAAGAAAAGAGTCTATGATTTTCATCAAAAAGCCTGAATTAGTCTCTGAGTTTTTTCAAAAAGCCAGGTCTTGTAGCAGAGTCAAAGTCTAAGAATTTCTTCAAAAGGCCCGTTTTTGGCAGCAGATTTCGCTTACGGCCATACCACTTTGAGAACGCCCGATCTCGTCTGATCTCGGAAGCTAAGCAGGGTCGGGCCTGGTTAGTACTTGGATGGGAGACCGCCTGGGAATACCAGGTGCTGTAAGCTTTTTTTGGTTTAAAAAAAAAAAAAAAAAAAAAAAGAGTCTATGATTTTCATCAAAAAGCCTGAATTAGTCTCTGAGTCTCTTCAAAATGCCAGGTCTTGTAGCAGAGTCAAAGTCTATGAATTTCTTCAAAAGGCCCGTTTTTGGCAGCGGATTTCGCTTACGGCCATACCACTTTGAGAACGCCCGATCTCGTCTGATCTCGGAAGCTAAGCAGGGTCGGGCCTGGTTAGTACTTGGATGGGAGACCGCCTGGGAATACCAGGTGCTGTAAGCTTTTTTTGGTTAAAAAAAAAAAAAAAAAAAAAAGAGTCTATGATTTTCATCAAAAAGCCTGAATTAGTCTCTGAGTCTCTTCAAAATGCCAGGTCTTGTAGCAGAGTCAAAGTATATGAATTTCTTCAAAAGGCCCGTTTTTGGCAGCAGATTTCGCTTACGGCCATACCACTTTGAGAACGCCCGATCTCGTCTGATCTCGGAAGCTAAGCAGGGTCGGGCCTGGTTAGTACTTGGATGGGAGACCGCCTGGGAATACCAGGTGCTGTAAGCTTTTTGGTTTAAAAAAAAAAAAAAAAAAAAAAGAGTCTATGATTTTCATCAAAAAGCCTGAAATAATCTCTGAGTCTCTTCAAAATGCCAGGTCTTGGCAGTATAGTCTACTTCAGAAAGCCTGAAAAAGTCTATGAATTTCTTCAAAAGGCCGGTTTTTGGCAGCAGATTTCGCTTACGGCCATACCACTTTGAGAACGCCCGATCTCGTCTGATCTCGGAAGCTAAGCAGGGTCGGGCCTGGTTAGTACTTGGATGGGAGACCGCCTGGGAATACCAGGTGCTGTAAGCTTTTTTTGGTTTAAAAAAAAAAAAAAAAAAAAAAGAGTCTATGATTTTCATCAAAAAGCCTGAATTAGTCTCTGAGTTTCTTCAAAAAGCCAGGTCTTGTAGCAGAGTCAAAGTCTATGAATTTCTTCAAAAGGCCCGTTTTTGGCAGCAGATTTCGCTTACGGCCATACCACTTTGAGAACGCCCGATCTCGTCTGATCTCGGAAGCTAAGCAGGGTCGGGCCTGGTTAGTACTTGGATGGGAGACCGCCTGGGAATACCAGGTGCTGTAAGCTTTTTTTGGTTTAAAAAAAAAAAAAAAAAAAAAAGAGTCTATGATTTTCATCAAAAAGCCTGAATTAGTCTCTGAGTTTCTTCAAAAAGCCAGGTCTTGTAGCAGAGTCAAAGTCTATGAATTTCTTCAAAAGGCCCGTTTTTGGCAGCAGATTTCGCTTACGGCCATACCACTTTGAGAACGCCCGATCTCGTCTGATCTCGGAAGCTAAGCAGGGTCGGGCCTGGTTAGTACTTGGATGGGAGACCGCCTGGGAATACCAGGTGCTGTAAGCTTTTTTTGGTTTAAAAAAAAAAAAAAAAAAAAAGAGTCTATGATTTTCATCAAAAAGCCTGAATTAGTCTCTGAGTCTCTTCAAAATGCCAGGTCTTGTAGCAGAGTCAAAGTATATGAATTTCTTCAAAAGGCCCGTTTTTGGCAGCAGATTTCGCTTACGGCCATACCACTTTGAGAACGCCCGATCTCGTCTGATCTCGGAAGCTAAGCAGGGTCGGGCCTGGTTAGTACTTGGATGGGAGACCGCCTGGGAATACCAGGTGCTGTAAGCTTTTTTTGGTTAAAAAAAAAAAAAAAAAAAAAGAGTCTATGATTTTCATCAAAAAGCCTGAATTAGTCTCTGAGTCTCTTCAAAATGCCAGGTCTTGTAGCAGAGTCAAAGTATATGAATTTCTTCAAAAGGCCCGTTTTTGGCAGCAGATTTCGCTTACGGCCATACCACTTTGAGAACGCCCGATCTCGTCTGATCTCGGAAGCTAAGCAGGGTCGGGCCTGGTTAGTACTTGGATGGGAGACCGCCTGGGAATACCAGGTGCTGTAAGCTTTTTTTGGTTAAAAAAAAAAAAAAAAAAAAAAAGAGTCTATGATTTTCTTCAAAAAGCCTGAAATAATCTCTGAGTCTCTTCAAAATGCCAGGTCTTGGCAGTATAGTCTACTTCAGAAAGCCTGAAAAAGTCTATGAATTTCTTCAAAAAGCCTGAATTAGTCTCTGAGTTTCTTCAAAAAGCCAGGTCTTGTAGCAGAGTCAAAGTATATGAATTTCTTCAAAAGGCCCGTTTTTGGCAGCAGATTTCGCTTACGGCCATACCACTTTGAGAACGCCCGATCTCGTCTGATCTCGGAAGCTAAGCAGGGTCGGGCCTGGTTAGTACTTGGATGGGAGACCGCCTGGGAATACCAGGTGCTGTAAGCTTTTTTTGGTTTAAAAAAAAAAAAAAAAAAAAAAGAGTCTATGATTTTCTTCAAAAAGCCTGAAATAATCTCTGAGTCTCTTCAAAATGCCAGGTCTTGGCAGTATAGTCTACTTCAGAAAGCCTGAAAAAGTCTATGAATTTCTTCAAAAGGCCGGTTTTTGGCAGCAGATTTCGCTTACGGCCATACCACTTTGAGAACGCCCGATCTCGTCTGATCTCGGAAGCTAAGCAGGGTCGGGCCTGGTTAGTACTTGGATGGGAGACCGCCTGGGAATACCAGGTGCTGTAAGCTTTTTTTGGTTTAAAAAAAAAAAAAAAAAAAAAAAGAGTCTATGATTTTCATCAAAAAGCCTGAATTAGTCTCTGAGTCTCTTCAAAATGCCAGGTCTTGTAGCAGAGTCAAAGTATATGAATTTCTTCAAAAGGCCGGTTTTTGGCAGCAGATTTCGCTTACGGCCATACCACTTTGAGAACGCCCGATCTCGTCTGATCTCGGAAGCTAAGCAGGGTCGGGCCTGGTTAGTACTTGGATGGGAGACCGCCTGGGAATACCAGGTGCTGTAAGCTTTTTTTGGTTTAAAAAAAAAAAAAAAAAAAAAGAGTCTATGATTTTCTTCAAAAAGCCTGAAATAATCTCTGAGTCTCTTCAAAATGCCAGGTCTTGGCAGTATAGTCTACTTCAGAAAGCCTGAAAAAGTCTATGAATTTCTTCAAAAGGCCGGTTTTTGGCAGCAGATTTCGCTTACGGCCATACCACTTTGAGAACGCCCGATCTCGTCTGATCTCGGAAGCTAAGCAGGGTCGGGCCTGGTTAGTACTTGGATGGGAGACCGCCTGGGAATACCAGGTGCTGTAAGCTTTTTTTGGTTTAAAAAAAAAAAAAAAAAAAAAAGAGTCTATGATTTTCATCAAAAAGCCTGAATTAGTCTCTGAGTCTCTTCAAAATGCCAGGTCTTGTAGCAGAGTCAAAGTATATGAATTTCTTCAAAAGGCCCGTTTTTGGCAGCAGATTTCGCTTACGGCCATACCACTTTGAGAACGCCCGATCTCGTCTGATCTCGGAAGCTAAGCAGGGTCGGGCCTGGTTAGTACTTGGATGGGAGACCGCCTGGGAATACCAGGTGCTGTAAGCTTTTTTTGGTTTAAAAAAAAAAAAAAAAAAAAAAAGAGTCTATGATTTTCTTCAAAAAGCCTGAAATAATCTCTGAGTCTCTTCAAAATGCCAGGTCTTGGCAGTATAGTCTACTTCAGAAAGCCTGAAAAAGTCTATGAATTTCTTCAAAAGGCCGGTTTTTGGCAGCAGATTTCGCTTACGGCCATACCACTTTGAGAACGCCCGATCTCGTCTGATCTCGGAAGCTAAGCAGGGTCGGGCCTGGTTAGTACTTGGATGGGAGACCGCCTGGGAATACCAGGTGCTGTAAGCTTTTTTTGGTTTAAAAAAAAAAAAAAAAAAAAAAGAGTCTATGATTTTCATCAAAAAGCCTGAATTAGTCTCTGAGTTTCTTCAAAAAGCCAGGTCTTGTAGCAGAGTCAAAGTCTATGAATTTCTTCAAAAGGCCCGTTTTTGGCAGCAGATTTCGCTTACGGCCATACCACTTTGAGAACGCCCGATCTCGTCTGATCTCGGAAGCTAAGCAGGGTCGGGCCTGGTTAGTACTTGGATGGGAGACCGCCTGGGAATACCAGGTGCTGTAAGCTTTTTTTGGTTTAAAAAAAAAAAAAAAAAAAAAAGAGTCTATGATTTTCATCAAAAAGCCTGAATTAGTCTCTGAGTCTCTTCAAAATGCCAGGTCTTGTAGCAGAGTCAAAGTCTATGAATTTCTTCAAAAGGCCCGTTTTTGGCAGCGGATTTCGCTTACGGCCATACCACTTTGAGAACGCCCGATCTCGTCTGATCTCGGAAGCTAAGCAGGGTCGGTTCTGGTTAGTACTTGGATGGGAGACCGCCTGGGAATACCAGGTGCTGTAAGCTTTTTTGGTTTAAAAAAAAAAAGAGTCTATGATTTTCATCAAAAAGCCTGAATTAGTCTCTGAGTTTCTTCAAAAAGCCAGGTCTTGTAGCAGAGTCAAAGTCTATGAATTTCTTCAAAAGGCCCGTTTTTGGCAACGGATTTCGCTTACGGCCATACCACTTTGAGAACGCCCGATCTCGTCTGATCTCGGAAGCTAAGCAGGGTCGGGCCTGGTTAGTACTTGGATGGGAGACCGCCTGGGAATACCAGGTGCTGTAAGCTTTTTTGGTTAAAAAAAAGAAAAAAAAAAGAAAAGAGTCTATGATTTTCATCAAAAAGCCTGAATTAGTCTCTGAGTTTTTTCAAAAAGCCAGGTCTTGTAGCAGAGTCAAAGTCTAAGAATTTCTTCAAAAGGCCCGTTTTTGGCAGCAGATTTCGCTTACGGCTATACCACTTTGAGAACGCCCGATCTCGTCTGATCTCGGAAGCTAAGCAGGGTCGGGCCTGGTTAGTACTTGGATGGGAGACCGCCTGGGAATACCAGGTGCTGTAAGCTTTTTGGTTTAAAAAAAAAAAAAAAAAAAAAAGAGTCTATGATTTTCATCAAAAAGCCTGAAATAATCTCTGAGTCTCTTCAAAATGCCAGGTCTTGGCAGTATAGTCTACTTCAGAAAGCCTGAAAAAGTCTATGAATTTCTTCAAAAGGCCGGTTTTTGGCAGCAGATTTCGCTTACGGCCATACCACTTTGAGAACGCCCGATCTCGTCTGATCTCGGAAGCTAAGCAGGGTCGGGCCTGGTTAGTACTTGGATGGGAGACCGCCTGGGAATACCAGGTGCTGTAAGCTTTTATTGGTTTAAAAAAAAAAAAAAAAAAAAAAGAGTCTATGATTTTCATCAAAAAGCCTGAATTAGTCTCTGAGTTTCTTCAAAAAGCCAGGTCTTGTAGCAGAGTCAAAGTCTATGAATTTCTTCAAAAGGCCCGTTTTTGGCAGCAGATTTCGCTTACGGCCATACCACTTTGAGAACGCCCGATCTCGTCTGATCTCGGAAGCTAAGCAGGGTCGGGCCTGGTTAGTACTTGGATGGGAGACCGCCTGGGAATACCAGGTGCTGTAAGCTTTTTTTGGTTTAAAAAAAAAAAAAAAAAAAAAAGAGTCTATGATTTTCATCAAAAAGCCTGAATTAGTCTCTGAGTCTCTTCAAAATGCCAGGTCTTGTAGCAGAGTCAAAGTCTATGAATTTCTTCAAAAGGCCCGTTTTTGGCAGCGGATTTCGCTTACGGCCATACCACTTTGAGAACGCCCGATCTCGTCTGATCTCGGAAGCTAAGCAGGGTCGGTTCTGGTTAGTACTTGGATGGGAGACCGCCTGGGAATACCAGGTGCTGTAAGCTTTTTTGGTTTAAAAAAAAAAAGAGTCTATGATTTTCATCAAAAAGCCTGAATTAGTCTCTGAGTTTCTTCAAAAAGCCAGGTCTTGTAGCAGAGTCAAAGTCTATGAATTTCTTCAAAAGGCCCGTTTTTGGCAACGGATTTCGCTTACGGCCATACCACTTTGAGAACGCCCGATCTCGTCTGATCTCGGAAGCTAAGCAGGGTCGGGCCTGGTTAGTACTTGGATGGGAGACCGCCTGGGAATACCAGGTGCTGTAAGCTTTTTTGGTTAAAAAAAAGAAAAAAAAAAGAAAAGAGTCTATGATTTTCATCAAAAAGCCTGAATTAGTCTCTGAGTTTTTTCAAAAAGCCAGGTCTTGTAGCAGAGTCAAAGTCTAAGAATTTCTTCAAAAGGCCCGTTTTTGGCAGCAGATTTCGCTTACGGCTATACCACTTTGAGAACGCCCGATCTCGTCTGATCTCGGAAGCTAAGCAGGGTCGGGCCTGGTTAGTACTTGGATGGGAGACCGCCTGGGAATACCAGGTGCTGTAAGCTTTTTGGTTTAAAAAAAAAAAAAAAAAAAAAAGAGTCTATGATTTTCATCAAAAAGCCTGAAATAATCTCTGAGTCTCTTCAAAATGCCAGGTCTTGGCAGTATAGTCTACTTCAGAAAGCCTGAAAAAGTCTATGAATTTCTTCAAAAGGCCGGTTTTTGGCAGCAGATTTCGCTTACGGCCATACCACTTTGAGAACGCCCGATCTCGTCTGATCTCGGAAGCTAAGCAGGGTCGGGCCTGGTTAGTACTTGGATGGGAGACCGCCTGGGAATACCAGGTGCTGTAAGCTTTTTTTGGTTTAAAAAAAAAAAAAAAAAAAAAAGAGTCTATGATTTTCATCAAAAAGCCTGAATTAGTCTCTGAGTTTCTTCAAAAAGCCAGGTCTTGTAGCAGAGTCAAAGTCTATGAATTTCTTCAAAAGGCCCGTTTTTGGCAGCAGATTTCGCTTACGGCCATACCACTTTGAGAACGCCCGATCTCGTCTGATCTCGGAAGCTAAGCAGGGTCGGGCCTGGTTAGTACTTGGATGGGAGACCGCCTGGGAATACCAGGTGCTGTAAGCTTTTTTTGGTTTAAAAAAAAAAAAAAAAAAAAAAGAGTCTATGATTTTCATCAAAAAGCCTGAATTAGTCTCTGAGTCTCTTCAAAATGCCAGGTCTTGTAGCAGAGTCAAAGTATATGAATTTCTTCAAAAGGCCGGTTTTTGGCAGCAGATTTCGCTTACGGCCATACCACTTTGAGAACGCCCGATCTCGTCTGATCTCGGAAGCTAAGCAGGGTCGGGCCTGGTTAGTACTTGGATGGGAGACCGCCTGGGAATACCAGGTGCTGTAAGCTTTTTTTGGTTTAAAAAAAAAAAAAAAAAAAAAGAGTCTATGATTTTCATCAAAAAGCCTGAATTAGTCTCTGAGTCTCTTCAAAATGCCAGGTCTTGTAGCAGAGTCAAAGTATATGAATTTCTTCAAAAGGCCCGTTTTTGGCAGCAGATTTCGCTTACGGCCATACCACTTTGAGAACGCCCGATCTCGTCTGATCTCGGAAGCTAAGCAGGGTCGGGCCTGGTTAGTACTTGGATGGGAGACCGCCTGGGAATACCAGGTGCTGTAAGCTTTTTTGGTTTAAAAAAAAAAAGAGTCTATGATTTTCATCAAAAAGCCTGAATTAGTCTCTGAGTTTCTTCAAAAAGCCAGGTCTTGTAGCAGAGTCAAAGTCTATGAATTTCTTCAAAAGGCCCGTTTTTGGCAACGGATTTCGCTTACGGCCATACCACTTTGAGAACGCCCGATCTCGTCTGATCTCGGAAGCTAAGCAGGGTCGGGCCTGGTTAGTACTTGGATGGGAGACCGCCTGGGAATACCAGGTGCTGTAAGCTTTTTTGGTTAAAAAAAAGAAAAAAAAAAGAAAAGAGTCTATGATTTTCATCAAAAAGCCTGAATTAGTCTCTGAGTTTTTTCAAAAAGCCAGGTCTTGTAGCAGAGTCAAAGTCTAAGAATTTCTTCAAAAGGCCCGTTTTTGGCAGCAGATTTCGCTTACGGCTATACCACTTTGAGAACGCCCGATCTCGTCTGATCTCGGAAGCTAAGCAGGGTCGGGCCTGGTTAGTACTTGGATGGGAGACCGCCTGGGAATACCAGGTGCTGTAAGCTTTTTTTGGTTTAAAAAAAAAAAAAAAAAAAAAAGAGTCTATGATTTTCATCAAAAAGCCTGAATTAGTCTCTGAGTCTCTTCAAAATGCCAGGTCTTGTAGCAGAGTCAAAGTATATGAATTTCTTCAAAAGGCCGGTTTTTGGCAGCAGATTTCGCTTACGGCCATACCACTTTGAGAACGCCCGATCTCGTCTGATCTCGGAAGCTAAGCAGGGTCGGGCCTGGTTAGTACTTGGATGGGAGACCGCCTGGGAATACCAGGTGCTGTAAGCTTTTTTTGGTTTAAAAAAAAAAAAAAAAAAAAAAGAGTCTATGATTTTCATCAAAAAGCCTGAATTAGTCTCTGAGTTTCTTCAAAAAGCCAGGTCTTGTAGCAGAGTCAAAGTCTATGAATTTCTTCAAAAGGCCCGTTTTTGGCAGCAGATTTCGCTTACGGCCATACCACTTTGAGAACGCCCGATCTCGTCTGATCTCGGAAGCTAAGCAGGGTCGGGCCTGGTTAGTACTTGGATGGGAGACCGCCTGGGAATACCAGGTGCTGTAAGCTTTTTTTGGTTTAAAAAAAAAAAAAAAAAAAAAAGAGTCTATGATTTTCATCAAAAAGCCTGAATTAGTCTCTGAGTCTCTTCAAAATGCCAGGTCTTGTAGCAGAGTCAAAGTATATGAATTTCTTCAAAAGGCCCGTTTTTGGCAGCAGATTTCGCTTACGGCCATACCACTTTGAGAACGCCCGATCTCGTCTGATCTCGGAAGCTAAGCAGGGTCGGGCCTGGTTAGTACTTGGATGGGAGACCGCCTGGGAATACCAGGTGCTGTAAGCTTTTTTTGGTTTAAAAAAAAAAAAAAAAAAAAGAGTCTATGATTTTCATCAAAAAGCCTGAATTAGTCTCTGAGTCTCTTCAAAATGCCAGGTCTTGTAGCAGAGTCAAAGTATATGAATTTCTTCAAAAGGCCCGTTTTTGGCAGCAGATTTCGCTTACGGCTATACCACTTTGAGAACGCCTGATCTCGTCTGATCTCGGAAGCTAAGCAGGGTCGGGCCTGGTTAGTACTTGGATGGGAGACCGCCTGGGAATACCAGGTGCTGTAAGCTTTTTTTGGTTTAAAAAAAAAAAAAAAAAAAAAAGAGTCTATGATTTTCATCAAAAAGCCTGAATTAGTCTCTGAGTCTCTTCAAAATGCCAGGTCTTGTAGCAGAGTCAAAGTATATGAATTTCTTCAAAAGGCCGGTTTTTGGCAGCAGATTTCGCTTACGGCCATACCACTTTGAGAACGCCCGATCTCGTCTGATCTCGGAAGCTAAGCAGGGTCGGGCCTGGTTAGTACTTGGATGGGAGACCGCCTGGGAATACCAGGTGCTGTAAGCTTTTTTTGGTTAAAAAAAAAAAAAAAAAAAAAAGAGTCTATGATTTTCATCAAAAAGCCTGAATTAGTCTCTGAGTCTCTTCAAAATGCCAGGTCTTGTAGCAGAGTCAAAGTATATGAATTTCTTCAAAAGGCCCGTTTTTGGCAGCAGATTTCGCTTACGGCCATACCACTTTGAGAACGCCCGATCTCGTCTGATCTCGGAAGCTAAGCAGGGTCGGGCCTGGTTAGTACTTGGATGGGAGACCGCCTGGGAATACCAGGTGCTGTAAGCTTTTTGGTTTAAAAAAAAAAAAAAAAAAAAAAGAGTCTATGATTTTCATCAAAAAGCCTGAAATAATCTCTGAGTCTCTTCAAAATGCCAGGTCTTGGCAGTATAGTCTACTTCAGAAAGCCTGAAAAAGTCTATGAATTTCTTCAAAAGGCCGGTTTTTGGCAGCAGATTTCGCTTACGGCCATACCACTTTGAGAACGCCCGATCTCGTCTGATCTCGGAAGCTAAGCAGGGTCGGGCCTGGTTAGTACTTGGATGGGAGACCGCCTGGGAATACCAGGTGCTGTAAGCTTTTTTTGGTTTAAAAAAAAAAAAAAAAAAAAAAGAGTCTATGATTTTCATCAAAAAGCCTGAATTAGTCTCTGAGTTTCTTCAAAAAGCCAGGTCTTGTAGCAGAGTCAAAGTATATGAATTTCTTCAAAAGGCCCGTTTTTGGCAGCAGATTTCGCTTACGGCCATACCACTTTGAGAACGCCCGATCTCGTCTGATCTCGGAAGCTAAGCAGGGTCGGGCCTGGTTAGTACTTGGATGGGAGACCGCCTGGGAATACCAGGTGCTGTAAGCTTTTTTTGGTTTAAAAAAAAAAAAAAAAAAAAAAGAGTCTATGATTTTCTTCAAAAAGCCTGAAATAATCTCTGAGTCTCTTCAAAATGCCAGGTCTTGGCAGTATAGTCTACTTCAGAAAGCCTGAAAAAGTCTATGAATTTCTTCAAAAGGCCGGTTTTTGGCAGCAGATTTCGCTTACGGCCATACCACTTTGAGAACGCCCGATCTCGTCTGATCTCGGAAGCTAAGCAGGGTCGGGCCTGGTTAGTACTTGGATGGGAGACCGCCTGGGAATACCAGGTGCTGTAAGCTTTTTTTGGTTTAAAAAAAAAAAAAAAAAAAAAAGAGTCTATGATTTTCATCAAAAAGCCTGAATTAGTCTCTGAGTCTCTTCAAAATGCCAGGTCTTGTAGCAGAGTCAAAGTATATGAATTTCTTCAAAAGGCCGGTTTTTGGCAGCAGATTTCGCTTACGGCCATACCACTTTGAGAACGCCCGATCTCGTCTGATCTCGGAAGCTAAGCAGGGTCGGGCCTGGTTAGTACTTGGATGGGAGACCGCCTGGGAATACCAGGTGCTGTAAGCTTTTTTTGGTTTAAAAAAAAAAAAAAAAAAAAAGAGTCTATGATTTTCATCAAAAAGCCTGAATTAGTCTCTGAGTCTCTTCAAAATGCCAGGTCTTGTAGCAGAGTCAAAGTATATGAATTTCTTCAAAAGGCCCGTTTTTGGCAGCAGATTTCGCTTACGGCCATACCACTTTGAGAACGCCCGATCTCGTCTGATCTCGGAAGCTAAGCAGGGTCGGGCCTGGTTAGTACTTGGATGGGAGACCGCCTGGGAATACCAGGTGCTGTAAGCTTTTTTGGTTTAAAAAAAAAAAGAGTCTATGATTTTCATCAAAAAGCCTGAATTAGTCTCTGAGTTTCTTCAAAAAGCCAGGTCTTGTAGCAGAGTCAAAGTCTATGAATTTCTTCAAAAGGCCCGTTTTTGGCAACGGATTTCGCTTACGGCCATACCACTTTGAGAACGCCCGATCTCGTCTGATCTCGGAAGCTAAGCAGGGTCGGGCCTGGTTAGTACTTGGATGGGAGACCGCCTGGGAATACCAGGTGCTGTAAGCTTTTTTGGTTAAAAAAAAGAAAAAAAAAAGAAAAGAGTCTATGATTTTCATCAAAAAGCCTGAATTAGTCTCTGAGTTTTTTCAAAAAGCCAGGTCTTGTAGCAGAGTCAAAGTCTAAGAATTTCTTCAAAAGGCCCGTTTTTGGCAGCAGATTTCGCTTACGGCTATACCACTTTGAGAACGCCCGATCTCGTCTGATCTCGGAAGCTAAGCAGGGTCGGGCCTGGTTAGTACTTGGATGGGAGACCGCCTGGGAATACCAGGTGCTGTAAGCTTTTTTTGGTTTAAAAAAAAAAAAAAAAAAAAAAGAGTCTATGATTTTCATCAAAAAGCCTGAATTAGTCTCTGAGTCTCTTCAAAATGCCAGGTCTTGTAGCAGAGTCAAAGTATATGAATTTCTTCAAAAGGCCGGTTTTTGGCAGCAGATTTCGCTTACGGCCATACCACTTTGAGAACGCCCGATCTCGTCTGATCTCGGAAGCTAAGCAGGGTCGGGCCTGGTTAGTACTTGGATGGGAGACCGCCTGGGAATACCAGGTGCTGTAAGCTTTTTTTGGTTTAAAAAAAAAAAAAAAAAAAAAAAGAGTCTATGATTCTCTTCAAAAAGCCTGAAATAATCTCTGAGTCTCTTCAAAATGCCAGGTCTTGGCAGTAGAGTCTACTTCAGAAAGCCTGAAAAAGTCTATGAATTTCTTCAAAAGGCCGGTTTTTGGCAGCAGATTTCGCTTACGGCCATACCACTTTGAGAACGCCCGATCTCGTCTGATCTCGGAAGCTAAGCAGGGTCGGGCCTGGTTAGTACTTGGATGGGAGACCGCCTGGGAATACCAGGTGCTGTAAGCTTTTTTTGGTTAAAAAAAAAAAAAAAAAAAAAAGAGTCTATGATTTTCATCAAAAAGCCTGAATTAGTCTCTGAGTCTCTTCAAAATGCCAGGTCTTGTAGCAGAGTCAAAGTATATGAATTTCTTCAAAAGGCCCGTTTTTGGCAGCAGATTTCGCTTACGGCTATACCACTTTGAGAACGCCCGATCTCGTCTGATCTCGGAAGCTAAGCAGGGTCGGGCCTGGTTAGTACTTGGATGGGAGACCGCCTGGGAATACCAGGTGCTGTAAGCTTTTTGGTTTAAAAAAAAAAAAAAAAAAAAAAGAGTCTATGATTTTCATCAAAAAGCCTGAAATAATCTCTGAGTCTCTTCAAAATGCCAGGTCTTGGCAGTATAGTCTACTTCAGAAAGCCTGAAAAAGTCTATGAATTTCTTCAAAAGGCCGGTTTTTGGCAGCAGATTTCGCTTACGGCCATACCACTTTGAGAACGCCCGATCTCGTCTGATCTCGGAAGCTAAGCAGGGTCGGGCCTGGTTAGTACTTGGATGGGAGACCGCCTGGGAATACCAGGTGCTGTAAGCTTTTATTGGTTTAAAAAAAAAAAAAAAAAAAAAAGAGTCTATGATTTTCATCAAAAAGCCTGAATTAGTCTCTGAGTTTCTTCAAAAAGCCAGGTCTTGTAGCAGAGTCAAAGTCTATGAATTTCTTCAAAAGGCCCGTTTTTGGCAGCAGATTTCGCTTACGGCCATACCACTTTGAGAACGCCCGATCTCGTCTGATCTCGGAAGCTAAGCAGGGTCGGGCCTGGTTAGTACTTGGATGGGAGACCGCCTGGGAATACCAGGTGCTGTAAGCTTTTTTTGGTTTAAAAAAAAAAAAAAAAAAAAAAGAGTCTATGATTTTCATCAAAAAGCCTGAATTAGTCTCTGAGTCTCTTCAAAATGCCAGGTCTTGTAGCAGAGTCAAAGTCTATGAATTTCTTCAAAAGGCCCGTTTTTGGCAGCGGATTTCGCTTACGGCCATACCACTTTGAGAACGCCCGATCTCGTCTGATCTCGGAAGCTAAGCAGGGTCGGTTCTGGTTAGTACTTGGATGGGAGACCGCCTGGGAATACCAGGTGCTGTAAGCTTTTTTGGTTTAAAAAAAAAAGAGTCTATGATTTTCATCAAAAAGCCTGAATTAGTCTCTGAGTTTCTTCAAAAAGCCAGGTCTTGTAGCAGAGTCAAAGTCTATGAATTTCTTCAAAAGGCCCGTTTTTGGCAACGGATTTCGCTTACGGCCATACCACTTTGAGAACGCCCGATCTCGTCTGATCTCGGAAGCTAAGCAGGGTCGGGCCTGGTTAGTACTTGGATGGGAGACCGCCTGGGAATACCAGGTGCTGTAAGCTTTTTTGGTTAAAAAAAAGAAAAAAAAAAGAAAAGAGTCTATGATTTTCATCAAAAAGCCTGAATTAGTCTCTGAGTTTTTTCAAAAAGCCAGGTCTTGTAGCAGAGTCAAAGTCTAAGAATTTCTTCAAAAGGCCCGTTTTTGGCAGCAGATTTCGCTTACGGCTATACCACTTTGAGAACGCCCGATCTCGTCTGATCTCGGAAGCTAAGCAGGGTCGGGCCTGGTTAGTACTTGGATGGGAGACCGCCTGGGAATACCAGGTGCTGTAAGCTTTTTGGTTTAAAAAAAAAAAAAAAAAAAAAAGAGTCTATGATTTTCATCAAAAAGCCTGAAATAATCTCTGAGTCTCTTCAAAATGCCAGGTCTTGGCAGTATAGTCTACTTCAGAAAGCCTGAAAAAGTCTATGAATTTCTTCAAAAGGCCGGTTTTTGGCAGCAGATTTCGCTTACGGCCATACCACTTTGAGAACGCCCGATCTCGTCTGATCTCGGAAGCTAAGCAGGGTCGGGCCTGGTTAGTACTTGGATGGGAGACCGCCTGGGAATACCAGGTGCTGTAAGCTTTTTTTGGTTTAAAAAAAAAAAAAAAAAAAAAAGAGTCTATGATTTTCATCAAAAAGCCTGAATTAGTCTCTGAGTTTCTTCAAAAAGCCAGGTCTTGTAGCAGAGTCAAAGTCTATGAATTTCTTCAAAAGGCCCGTTTTTGGCAGCAGATTTCGCTTACGGCCATACCACTTTGAGAACGCCCGATCTCGTCTGATCTCGGAAGCTAAGCAGGGTCGGGCCTGGTTAGTACTTGGATGGGAGACCGCCTGGGAATACCAGGTGCTGTAAGCTTTTTTTGGTTTAAAAAAAAAAAAAAAAAAAAAAGAGTCTATGATTTTCATCAAAAAGCCTGAATTAGTCTCTGAGTCTCTTCAAAATGCCAGGTCTTGTAGCAGAGTCAAAGTATATGAATTTCTTCAAAAGGCCGGTTTTTGGCAGCAGATTTCGCTTACGGCCATACCACTTTGAGAACGCCCGATCTCGTCTGATCTCGGAAGCTAAGCAGGGTCGGGCCTGGTTAGTACTTGGATGGGAGACCGCCTGGGAATACCAGGTGCTGTAAGCTTTTTTTGGTTTAAAAAAAAAAAAAAAAAAAAAGAGTCTATGATTTTCATCAAAAAGCCTGAATTAGTCTCTGAGTCTCTTCAAAATGCCAGGTCTTGTAGCAGAGTCAAAGTATATGAATTTCTTCAAAAGGCCCGTTTTTGGCAGCAGATTTCGCTTACGGCCATACCACTTTGAGAACGCCCGATCTCGTCTGATCTCGGAAGCTAAGCAGGGTCGGGCCTGGTTAGTACTTGGATGGGAGACCGCCTGGGAATACCAGGTGCTGTAAGCTTTTTTGGTTTAAAAAAAAAAAGAGTCTATGATTTTCATCAAAAAGCCTGAATTAGTCTCTGAGTTTCTTCAAAAAGCCAGGTCTTGTAGCAGAGTCAAAGTCTATGAATTTCTTCAAAAGGCCCGTTTTTGGCAACGGATTTCGCTTACGGCCATACCACTTTGAGAACGCCCGATCTCGTCTGATCTCGGAAGCTAAGCAGGGTCGGGCCTGGTTAGTACTTGGATGGGAGACCGCCTGGGAATACCAGGTGCTGTAAGCTTTTTTGGTTAAAAAAAAGAAAAAAAAAAGAAAAGAGTCTATGATTTTCATCAAAAAGCCTGAATTAGTCTCTGAGTTTTTTCAAAAAGCCAGGTCTTGTAGCAGAGTCAAAGTCTAAGAATTTCTTCAAAAGGCCCGTTTTTGGCAGCAGATTTCGCTTACGGCTATACCACTTTGAGAACGCCCGATCTCGTCTGATCTCGGAAGCTAAGCAGGGTCGGGCCTGGTTAGTACTTGGATGGGAGACCGCCTGGGAATACCAGGTGCTGTAAGCTTTTTTTGGTTTAAAAAAAAAAAAAAAAAAAAAAGAGTCTATGATTTTCATCAAAAAGCCTGAATTAGTCTCTGAGTCTCTTCAAAATGCCAGGTCTTGTAGCAGAGTCAAAGTATATGAATTTCTTCAAAAGGCCGGTTTTTGGCAGCAGATTTCGCTTACGGCCATACCACTTTGAGAACGCCCGATCTCGTCTGATCTCGGAAGCTAAGCAGGGTCGGGCCTGGTTAGTACTTGGATGGGAGACCGCCTGGGAATACCAGGTGCTGTAAGCTTTTTTTGGTTTAAAAAAAAAAAAAAAAAAAAAAGAGTCTATGATTTTCATCAAAAAGCCTGAATTAGTCTCTGAGTTTCTTCAAAAAGCCAGGTCTTGTAGCAGAGTCAAAGTCTATGAATTTCTTCAAAAGGCCCGTTTTTGGCAGCAGATTTCGCTTACGGCCATACCACTTTGAGAACGCCCGATCTCGTCTGATCTCGGAAGCTAAGCAGGGTCGGGCCTGGTTAGTACTTGGATGGGAGACCGCCTGGGAATACCAGGTGCTGTAAGCTTTTTTTGGTTTAAAAAAAAAAAAAAAAAAAAAAGAGTCTATGATTTTCATCAAAAAGCCTGAATTAGTCTCTGAGTCTCTTCAAAATGCCAGGTCTTGTAGCAGAGTCAAAGTATATGAATTTCTTCAAAAGGCCCGTTTTTGGCAGCAGATTTCGCTTACGGCCATACCACTTTGAGAACGCCCGATCTCGTCTGATCTCGGAAGCTAAGCAGGGTCGGGCCTGGTTAGTACTTGGATGGGAGACCGCCTGGGAATACCAGGTGCTGTAAGCTTTTTTTGGTTTAAAAAAAAAAAAAAAAAAAAAGAGTCTATGATTTTCATCAAAAAGCCTGAATTAGTCTCTGAGTCTCTTCAAAATGCCAGGTCTTGTAGCAGAGTCAAAGTATATGAATTTCTTCAAAAGGCCCGTTTTTGGCAGCAGATTTCGCTTACGGCTATACCACTTTGAGAACGCCTGATCTCGTCTGATCTCGGAAGCTAAGCAGGGTCGGGCCTGGTTAGTACTTGGATGGGAGACCGCCTGGGAATACCAGGTGCTGTAAGCTTTTTTTGGTTTAAAAAAAAAAAAAAAAAAAAAAGAGTCTATGATTTTCATCAAAAAGCCTGAATTAGTCTCTGAGTCTCTTCAAAATGCCAGGTCTTGTAGCAGAGTCAAAGTATATGAATTTCTTCAAAAGGCCGGTTTTTGGCAGCAGATTTCGCTTACGGCCATACCACTTTGAGAACGCCCGATCTCGTCTGATCTCGGAAGCTAAGCAGGGTCGGGCCTGGTTAGTACTTGGATGGGAGACCGCCTGGGAATACCAGGTGCTGTAAGCTTTTTTTGGTTAAAAAAAAAAAAAAAAAAAAAAGAGTCTATGATTTTCATCAAAAAGCCTGAATTAGTCTCTGAGTCTCTTCAAAATGCCAGGTCTTGTAGCAGAGTCAAAGTATATGAATTTCTTCAAAAGGCCCGTTTTTGGCAGCAGATTTCGCTTACGGCCATACCACTTTGAGAACGCCCGATCTCGTCTGATCTCGGAAGCTAAGCAGGGTCGGGCCTGGTTAGTACTTGGATGGGAGACCGCCTGGGAATACCAGGTGCTGTAAGCTTTTTGGTTTAAAAAAAAAAAAAAAAAAAAAAGAGTCTATGATTTTCATCAAAAAGCCTGAAATAATCTCTGAGTCTCTTCAAAATGCCAGGTCTTGGCAGTATAGTCTACTTCAGAAAGCCTGAAAAAGTCTATGAATTTCTTCAAAAGGCCGGTTTTTGGCAGCAGATTTCGCTTACGGCCATACCACTTTGAGAACGCCCGATCTCGTCTGATCTCGGAAGCTAAGCAGGGTCGGGCCTGGTTAGTACTTGGATGGGAGACCGCCTGGGAATACCAGGTGCTGTAAGCTTTTTTTGGTTTAAAAAAAAAAAAAAAAAAAAAAGAGTCTATGATTTTCATCAAAAAGCCTGAATTAGTCTCTGAGTTTCTTCAAAAAGCCAGGTCTTGTAGCAGAGTCAAAGTATATGAATTTCTTCAAAAGGCCCGTTTTTGGCAGCAGATTTCGCTTACGGCCATACCACTTTGAGAACGCCCGATCTCGTCTGATCTCGGAAGCTAAGCAGGGTCGGGCCTGGTTAGTACTTGGATGGGAGACCGCCTGGGAATACCAGGTGCTGTAAGCTTTTTTTGGTTTAAAAAAAAAAAAAAAAAAAAAAGAGTCTATGATTTTCTTCAAAAAGCCTGAAATAATCTCTGAGTCTCTTCAAAATGCCAGGTCTTGGCAGTATAGTCTACTTCAGAAAGCCTGAAAAAGTGGCCCGTTTTTGGCAGCAGATTTCGCTTACGGCCATACCACTTTGAGAACGCCCGATCTCGTCTGATCTCGGAAGCTAAGCAGGGTCGGGCCTGGTTAGTACTTGGATGGGAGACCGCCTGGGAATACCAGGTGCTGTAAGCTTTTTTTGGTTTAAAAAAAAAAAAAAAAAAAAAGAGTCTATGATTTTCATCAAAAAGCCTGAATTAGTCTCTGAGTCTCTTCAAAATGCCAGGTCTTGTAGCAGAGTCAAAGTATATGAATTTCTTCAAAAGGCCCGTTTTTGGCAGCAGATTTCGCTTACGGCCATACCACTTTGAGAACGCCCGATCTCGTCTGATCTCGGAAGCTAAGCAGGGTCGGGCCTGGTTAGTACTTGGATGGGAGACCGCCTGGGAATACCAGGTGCTGTAAGCTTTTTTTGGTTTAAAAAAAAAAAAAAAAAAAAGAGTCTATGATTTTCATCAAAAAGCCTGAATTAGTCTCTGAGTCTCTTCAAAATGCCAGGTCTTGTAGCAGAGTCAAAGTATATGAATTTCTTCAAAAGGCCCGTTTTTGGCAGCAGATTTCGCTTACGGCCATACCACTTTGAGAACGCCCGATCTCGTCTGATCTCGGAAGCTAAGCAGGGTCGGGCCTGGTTAGTACTTGGATGGGAGACCGCCTGGGAATACCAGGTGCTGTAAGCTTTTTTTGGTTAAAAAAAAAAAAAAAAAAAAAAAGAGTCTATGATTTTCTTCAAAAAGCCTGAAATAATCTCTGAGTCTCTTCAAAATGCCAGGTCTTGGCAGTATAGTCTACTTCAGAAAGCCTGAAAAAGTCTATGAATTTCTTCAAAAAGCCTGAATTAGTCTCTGAGTTTCTTCAAAAAGCCAGGTCTTGTAGCAGAGTCAAAGTATATGAATTTCTTCAAAAGGCCCGTTTTTGGCAGCAGATTTCGCTTACGGCCATACCACTTTGAGAACGCCCGATCTCGTCTGATCTCGGAAGCTAAGCAGGGTCGGGCCTGGTTAGTACTTGGATGGGAGACCGCCTGGGAATACCAGGTGCTGTAAGCTTTTTTTGGTTTAAAAAAAAAAAAAAAAAAAAAAGAGTCTATGATTTTCATCAAAAAGCCTGAATTAGTCTCTGAGTCTCTTCAAAATGCCAGGTCTTGTAGCAGAGTCAAAGTATATGAATTTCTTCAAAAGGCCCGTTTTTGGCAGCAGATTTCGCTTACGGCCATACCACTTTGAGAACGCCCGATCTCGTCTGATCTCGGAAGCTAAGCAGGGTCGGGCCTGGTTAGTACTTGGATGGGAGACCGCCTGGGAATACCAGGTGCTGTAAGCTTTTTTTGGTTTAAAAAAAAAAAAAAAAAAAAAGAGTCTATGATTTTCATCAAAAAGCCTGAATTAGTCTCTGAGTCTCTTCAAAATGCCAGGTCTTGTAGCAGAGTCAAAGTATATGAATTTCTTCAAAAGGCCCGTTTTTGGCAGCAGATTTCGCTTACGGCTATACCACTTTGAGAACGCCCGATCTCGTCTGATCTCGGAAGCTAAGCAGGGTCGGGCCTGGTTAGTACTTGGATGGGAGACCGCCTGGGAATACCAGGTGCTGTAAGCTTTTTTTGGTTTAAAAAAAAAAAAAAAAAAAAAAAGAGTCTATGATTTTCATCAAAAAGCCTGAATTAGTCTCTGAGTCTCTTCAAAATGCCAGGTCTTGTAGCAGAGTCAAAGTATATGAATTTCTTCAAAAGGCCGGTTTTTGGCAGCAGATTTCGCTTACGGCCATACCACTTTGAGAACGCCCGATCTCGTCTGATCTCGGAAGCTAAGCAGGGTCGGGCCTGGTTAGTACTTGGATGGGAGACCGCCTGGGAATACCAGGTGCTGTAAGCTTTTTTTGGTTAAAAAAAAAAAAAAAAAAAAAAGAGTCTATGATTTTCATCAAAAAGCCTGAATTAGTCTCTGAGTCTCTTCAAAATGCCAGGTCTTGTAGCAGAGTCAAAGTATATGAATTTCTTCAAAAGGCCCGTTTTTGGCAGCAGATTTCGCTTACGGCCATACCACTTTGAGAACGCCCGATCTCGTCTGATCTCGGAAGCTAAGCAGGGTCGGGCCTGGTTAGTACTTGGATGGGAGACCGCCTGGGAATACCAGGTGCTGTAAGCTTTTTGGTTTAAAAAAAAAAAAAAAAAAAAAAGAGTCTATGATTTTCATCAAAAAGCCTGAAATAATCTCTGAGTCTCTTCAAAATGCCAGGTCTTGGCAGTATAGTCTACTTCAGAAAGCCTGAAAAAGTCTATGAATTTCTTCAAAAGGCCGGTTTTTGGCAGCAGATTTCGCTTACGGCCATACCACTTTGAGAACGCCCGATCTCGTCTGATCTCGGAAGCTAAGCAGGGTCGGGCCTGGTTAGTACTTGGATGGGAGACCGCCTGGGAATACCAGGTGCTGTAAGCTTTTTTTGGTTTAAAAAAAAAAAAAAAAAAAAAAGAGTCTATGATTTTCATCAAAAAGCCTGAATTAGTCTCTGAGTTTCTTCAAAAAGCCAGGTCTTGTAGCAGAGTCAAAGTCTATGAATTTCTTCAAAAGGCCCGTTTTTGGCAGCAGATTTCGCTTACGGCCATACCACTTTGAGAACGCCCGATCTCGTCTGATCTCGGAAGCTAAGCAGGGTCGGGCCTGGTTAGTACTTGGATGGGAGACCGCCTGGGAATACCAGGTGCTGTAAGCTTTTTTTGGTTTAAAAAAAAAAAAAAAAAAAAGAGTCTATGATTTTCATCAAAAAGCCTGAATTAGTCTCTGAGTCTCTTCAAAATGCCAGGTCTTGTAGCAGAGTCAAAGTATATGAATTTCTTCAAAAGGCCCGTTTTTGGCAGCAGATTTCGCTTACGGCCATACCACTTTGAGAACGCCCGATCTCGTCTGATCTCGGAAGCTAAGCAGGGTCGGGCCTGGTTAGTACTTGGATGGGAGACCGCCTGGGAATACCAGGTGCTGTAAGCTTTTTTTGGTTAAAAAAAAAAAAAAAAAAAAAAAGAGTCTATGATTTTCTTCAAAAAGCCTGAAATAATCTCTGAGTCTCTTCAAAATGCCAGGTCTTGGCAGTATAGTCTACTTCAGAAAGCCTGAAAAAGTCTATGAATTTCTTCAAAAAGCCTGAATTAGTCTCTGAGTTTCTTCAAAAAGCCAGGTCTTGTAGCAGAGTCAAAGTATATGAATTTCTTCAAAAGGCCCGTTTTTGGCAGCAGATTTCGCTTACGGCCATACCACTTTGAGAACGCCCGATCTCGTCTGATCTCGGAAGCTAAGCAGGGTCGGGCCTGGTTAGTACTTGGATGGGAGACCGCCTGGGAATACCAGGTGCTGTAAGCTTTTTTTGGTTTAAAAAAAAAAAAAAAAAAAAAAGAGTCTATGATTTTCATCAAAAAGCCTGAATTAGTCTCTGAGTCTCTTCAAAATGCCAGGTCTTGTAGCAGAGTCAAAGTATATGAATTTCTTCAAAAGGCCCGTTTTTGGCAGCAGATTTCGCTTACGGCCATACCACTTTGAGAACGCCCGATCTCGTCTGATCTCGGAAGCTAAGCAGGGTCGGGCCTGGTTAGTACTTGGATGGGAGACCGCCTGGGAATACCAGGTGCTGTAAGCTTTTTTTGGTTAAAAAAAAAAAAAAAAAAAAAAAGAGTCTATGATTTTCTTCAAAAAGCCTGAAATAATCTCTGAGTCTCTTCAAAATGCCAGGTCTTGGCAGTATAGTCTACTTCAGAAAGCCTGAAAAAGTCTATGAATTTCTTCAAAAGGCCGGTTTTTGGCAGCAGATTTCGCTTACGGCCATACCACTTTGAGAACGCCCGATCTCGTCTGATCTCGGAAGCTAAGCAGGGTCGGGCCTGGTTAGTACTTGGATGGGAGACCGCCTGGGAATACCAGGTGCTGTAAGCTTTTTTTGGTAAAAAAAAAAAAAAAAAAAAAAAAGAGTCTATGATTTTCATCAAAAAGCCTGAATTAGTCTCTGAGTTTCTTCAAAAAGCCAGGTCTTGTAGCAGAGTCAAAGTCTATGAATTTCTTCAAAAGGCCCGTTTTTGGCAGCAGATTTCGCTTACGGCCATACCACTTTGAGAACGCCCGATCTCGTCTGATCTCGGAAGCTAAGCAGGGTCGGGCCTGGTTAGTACTTGGATGGGAGACCGCCTGGGAATACCAGGTGCTGTAAGCTTTTTTTGGTTTAAAAAAAAAAAAAAAAAAAAAAGAGTCTATGATTTTCATCAAAAAGCCTGAATTAGTCTCTGAGTTTCTTCAAAAAGCCAGGTCTTGTAGCAGAGTCAAAGTCTATGAATTTCTTCAAAAGGCCCGTTTTTGGCAGCAGATTTCGCTTACGGCCATACCACTTTGAGAACGCCCGATCTCGTCTGATCTCGGAAGCTAAGCAGGGTCGGGCCTGGTTAGTACTTGGATGGGAGACCGCCTGGGAATACCAGGTGCTGTAAGCTTTTTTTGGTTTAAAAAAAAAAAAAAAAAAAAAAGAGTCTATGATTTTCATCAAAAAGCCTGAATTAGTCTCTGAGTCTCTTCAAAATGCCAGGTCTTGTAGCAGAGTCAAAGTATATGAATTTCTTCAAAAGGCCGGTTTTTGGCAGCAGATTTCGCTTACGGCCATACCACTTTGAGAACGCCCGATCTCGTCTGATCTCGGAAGCTAAGCAGGGTCGGGCCTGGTTAGTACTTGGATGGGAGACCGCCTGGGAATACCAGGTGCTGTAAGCTTTTTTTGGTTTAAAAAAAAAAAAAAAAAAAAAGAGTCTATGATTTTCATCAAAAAGCCTGAATTAGTCTCTGAGTCTCTTCAAAATGCCAGGTCTTGTAGCAGAGTCAAAGTATATGAATTTCTTCAAAAGGCCCGTTTTTGGCAGCAGATTTCGCTTACGGCCATACCACTTTGAGAACGCCCGATCTCGTCTGATCTCGGAAGCTAAGCAGGGTCGGGCCTGGTTAGTACTTGGATGGGAGACCGCCTGGGAATACCAGGTGCTGTAAGCTTTTTTTGGTTTAAAAAAAAAAAAAAAAAAAAAGAGTCTATGATTTTCATCAAAAAGCCTGAATTAGTCTCTGAGTCTCTTCAAAATGCCAGGTCTTGTAGCAGAGTCAAAGTATATGAATTTCTTCAAAAGGCCCGTTTTTGGCAGCAGATTTCGCTTACGGCCATACCACTTTGAGAACGCCCGATCTCGTCTGATCTCGGAAGCTAAGCAGGGTCGGGCCTGGTTAGTACTTGGATGGGAGACCGCCTGGGAATACCAGGTGCTGTAAGCTTTTTTTGGTTAAAAAAAAAAAAAAAAAAAAAAGAGTCTATGATTTTCTTCAAAAAGCCTGAAATAATCTCTGAGTCTCTTCAAAATGCCAGGTCTTGGCAGTATAGTCTACTTCAGAAAGCCTGAAAAAGTCTATGAATTTCTTCAAAAAGCCTGAATTAGTCTCTGAGTTTCTTCAAAAAGCCAGGTCTTGTAGCAGAGTCAAAGTATATGAATTTCTTCAAAAGGCCCGTTTTTGGCAGCAGATTTCGCTTACGGCCATACCACTTTGAGAACGCCCGATCTCGTCTGATCTCGGAAGCTAAGCAGGGTCGGGCCTGGTTAGTACTTGGATGGGAGACCGCCTGGGAATACCAGGTGCTGTAAGCTTTTTTTGGTTTAAAAAAAAAAAAAAAAAAAAAAGAGTCTATGATTTTCTTCAAAAAGCCTGAAATAATCTCTGAGTCTCTTCAAAATGCCAGGTCTTGGCAGTATAGTCTACTTCAGAAAGCCTGAAAAAGTCTATGAATTTCTTCAAAAGGCCGGTTTTTGGCAGCAGATTTCGCTTACGGCCATACCACTTTGAGAACGCCCGATCTCGTCTGATCTCGGAAGCTAAGCAGGGTCGGGCCTGGTTAGTACTTGGATGGGAGACCGCCTGGGAATACCAGGTGCTGTAAGCTTTTTTTGGTTTAAAAAAAAAAAAAAAAAAAAAAGAGTCTATGATTTTCATCAAAAAGCCTGAATTAGTCTCTGAGTCTCTTCAAAATGCCAGGTCTTGTAGCAGAGTCAAAGTATATGAATTTCTTCAAAAGGCCCGTTTTTGGCAGCAGATTTCGCTTACGGCCATACCACTTTGAGAACGCCCGATCTCGTCTGATCTCGGAAGCTAAGCAGGGTCGGGCCTGGTTAGTACTTGGATGGGAGACCGCCTGGGAATACCAGGTGCTGTAAGCTTTTTTTGGTTTAAAAAAAAAAAAAAAAAAAAAGAGTCTATGATTTTCATCAAAAAGCCTGAATTAGTCTCTGAGTCTCTTCAAAATGCCAGGTCTTGTAGCAGAGTCAAAGTATATGAATTTCTTCAAAAGGCCGGTTTTTGGCAGCAGATTTCGCTTACGGCCATACCACTTTGAGAACGCCCGATCTCGTCTGATCTCGGAAGCTAAGCAGGGTCGGGCCTGGTTAGTACTTGGATGGGAGACCGCCTGGGAATACCAGGTGCTGTAAGCTTTTTTTGGTTAAAAAAAAAAAAAAAAAAAAAAGAGTCTATGATTTTCATCAAAAAGCCTGAATTAGTCTCTGAGTCTCTTCAAAATGCCAGGTCTTGTAGCAGAGTCAAAGTATATGAATTTCTTCAAAAGGCCCGTTTTTGGCAGCAGATTTCGCTTACGGCCATACCACTTTGAGAACGCCCGATCTCGTCTGATCTCGGAAGCTAAGCAGGGTCGGGCCTGGTTAGTACTTGGATGGGAGACCGCCTGGGAATACCAGGTGCTGTAAGCTTTTTGGTTTAAAAAAAAAAAAAAAAAAAAAAGAGTCTATGATTTTCATCAAAAAGCCTGAAATAATCTCTGAGTCTCTTCAAAATGCCAGGTCTTGGCAGTATAGTCTACTTCAGAAAGCCTGAAAAAGTCTATGAATTTCTTCAAAAGGCCGGTTTTTGGCAGCAGATTTCGCTTACGGCCATACCACTTTGAGAACGCCCGATCTCGTCTGATCTCGGAAGCTAAGCAGGGTCGGGCCTGGTTAGTACTTGGATGGGAGACCGCCTGGGAATACCAGGTGCTGTAAGCTTTTTTTGGTTTAAAAAAAAAAAAAAAAAAAAAAGAGTCTATGATTTTCATCAAAAAGCCTGAATTAGTCTCTGAGTTTCTTCAAAAAGCCAGGTCTTGTAGCAGAGTCAAAGTCTATGAATTTCTTCAAAAGGCCCGTTTTTGGCAGCAGATTTCGCTTACGGCCATACCACTTTGAGAACGCCCGATCTCGTCTGATCTCGGAAGCTAAGCAGGGTCGGGCCTGGTTAGTACTTGGATGGGAGACCGCCTGGGAATACCAGGTGCTGTAAGCTTTTTTTGGTTTAAAAAAAAAAAAAAAAAAAAAGAGTCTATGATTTTCATCAAAAAGCCTGAATTAGTCTCTGAGTCTCTTCAAAATGCCAGGTCTTGTAGCAGAGTCAAAGTATATGAATTTCTTCAAAAGGCCGGTTTTTGGCAGCAGATTTCGCTTACGGCCATACCACTTTGAGAACGCCCGATCTCGTCTGATCTCGGAAGCTAAGCAGGGTCGGGCCTGGTTAGTACTTGGATGGGAGACCGCCTGGGAATACCAGGTGCTGTAAGCTTTTTTTGGTTAAAAAAAAAAAAAAAAAAAAAAGAGTCTATGATTTTCATCAAAAAGCCTGAATTAGTCTCTGAGTCTCTTCAAAATGCCAGGTCTTGTAGCAGAGTCAAAGTATATGAATTTCTTCAAAAGGCCCGTTTTTGGCAGCAGATTTCGCTTACGGCCATACCACTTTGAGAACGCCCGATCTCGTCTGATCTCGGAAGCTAAGCAGGGTCGGGCCTGGTTAGTACTTGGATGGGAGACCGCCTGGGAATACCAGGTGCTGTAAGCTTTTTGGTTTAAAAAAAAAAAAAAAAAAAAAAGAGTCTATGATTTTCATCAAAAAGCCTGAAATAATCTCTGAGTCTCTTCAAAATGCCAGGTCTTGGCAGTATAGTCTACTTCAGAAAGCCTGAAAAAGTCTATGAATTTCTTCAAAAGGCCGGTTTTTGGCAGCAGATTTCGCTTACGGCCATACCACTTTGAGAACGCCCGATCTCGTCTGATCTCGGAAGCTAAGCAGGGTCGGGCCTGGTTAGTACTTGGATGGGAGACCGCCTGGGAATACCAGGTGCTGTAAGCTTTTTTTGGTTTAAAAAAAAAAAAAAAAAAAAAAGAGTCTATGATTTTCATCAAAAAGCCTGAATTAGTCTCTGAGTTTCTTCAAAAAGCCAGGTCTTGTAGCAGAGTCAAAGTCTATGAATTTCTTCAAAAGGCCCGTTTTTGGCAGCAGATTTCGCTTACGGCCATACCACTTTGAGAACGCCCGATCTCGTCTGATCTCGGAAGCTAAGCAGGGTCGGGCCTGGTTAGTACTTGGATGGGAGACCGCCTGGGAATACCAGGTGCTGTAAGCTTTTTTTGGTTTAAAAAAAAAAAAAAAAAAAAAGAGTCTATGATTTTCATCAAAAAGCCTGAATTAGTCTCTGAGTCTCTTCAAAATGCCAGGTCTTGTAGCAGAGTCAAAGTATATGAATTTCTTCAAAAGGCCCGTTTTTGGCAGCAGATTTCGCTTACGGCCATACCACTTTGAGAACGCCCGATCTCGTCTGATCTCGGAAGCTAAGCAGGGTCGGGCCTGGTTAGTACTTGGATGGGAGACCGCCTGGGAATACCAGGTGCTGTAAGCTTTTTTTGGTTTAAAAAAAAAAAAAAAAAAAAGAGTCTATGATTTTCATCAAAAAGCCTGAATTAGTCTCTGAGTCTCTTCAAAATGCCAGGTCTTGTAGCAGAGTCAAAGTATATGAATTTCTTCAAAAGGCCCGTTTTTGGCAGCAGATTTCGCTTACGGCCATACCACTTTGAGAACGCCCGATCTCGTCTGATCTCGGAAGCTAAGCAGGGTCGGGCCTGGTTAGTACTTGGATGGGAGACCGCCTGGGAATACCAGGTGCTGTAAGCTTTTTTTGGTTAAAAAAAAAAAAAAAAAAAAAAAGAGTCTATGATTTTCTTCAAAAAGCCTGAAATAATCTCTGAGTCTCTTCAAAATGCCAGGTCTTGGCAGTATAGTCTACTTCAGAAAGCCTGAAAAAGTCTATGAATTTCTTCAAAAAGCCTGAATTAGTCTCTGAGTTTCTTCAAAAAGCCAGGTCTTGTAGCAGAGTCAAAGTATATGAATTTCTTCAAAAGGCCCGTTTTTGGCAGCAGATTTCGCTTACGGCCATACCACTTTGAGAACGCCCGATCTCGTCTGATCTCGGAAGCTAAGCAGGGTCGGGCCTGGTTAGTACTTGGATGGGAGACCGCCTGGGAATACCAGGTGCTGTAAGCTTTTTTTGGTTTAAAAAAAAAAAAAAAAAAAAAAGAGTCTATGATTTTCTTCAAAAAGCCTGAAATAATCTCTGAGTCTCTTCAAAATGCCAGGTCTTGGCAGTATAGTCTACTTCAGAAAGCCTGAAAAAGTCTATGAATTTCTTCAAAAGGCCGGTTTTTGGCAGCAGATTTCGCTTACGGCCATACCACTTTGAGAACGCCCGATCTCGTCTGATCTCGGAAGCTAAGCAGGGTCGGGCCTGGTTAGTACTTGGATGGGAGACCGCCTGGGAATACCAGGTGCTGTAAGCTTTTTTTGGTTTAAAAAAAAAAAAAAAAAAAAAAGAGTCTATGATTTTCATCAAAAAGCCTGAATTAGTCTCTGAGTCTCTTCAAAATGCCAGGTCTTGTAGCAGAGTCAAAGTATATGAATTTCTTCAAAAGGCCGGTTTTTGGCAGCAGATTTCGCTTACGGCCATACCACTTTGAGAACGCCCGATCTCGTCTGATCTCGGAAGCTAAGCAGGGTCGGGCCTGGTTAGTACTTGGATGGGAGACCGCCTGGGAATACCAGGTGCTGTAAGCTTTTTTTGGTTTAAAAAAAAAAAAAAAAAAAAAAGAGTCTATGATTTTCATCAAAAAGCCTGAATTAGTCTCTGAGTCTCTTCAAAATGCCAGGTCTTGTAGCAGAGTCAAAGTATATGAATTTCTTCAAAAGGCCCGTTTTTGGCAGCAGATTTCGCTTACGGCCATACCACTTTGAGAACGCCCGATCTCGTCTGATCTCGGAAGCTAAGCAGGGTCGGGCCTGGTTAGTACTTGGATGGGAGACCGCCTGGGAATACCAGGTGCTGTAAGCTTTTTTTGGTTTAAAAAAAAAAAAAAAAAAAAAGAGTCTATGATTTTCTTCAAAAAGCCTGAAATAATCTCTGAGTCTCTTCAAAATGCCAGGTCTTGGCAGTATAGTCTACTTCAGAAAGCCTGAAAAAGTCTATGAATTTCTTCAAAAGGCCGGTTTTTGGCAGCAGATTTCGCTTACGGCCATACCACTTTGAGAACGCCCGATCTCGTCTGATCTCGGAAGCTAAGCAGGGTCGGGCCTGGTTAGTACTTGGATGGGAGACCGCCTGGGAATACCAGGTGCTGTAAGCTTTTTTTGGTTTAAAAAAAAAAAAAAAAAAAAAAGAGTCTATGATTTTCATCAAAAAGCCTGAATTAGTCTCTGAGTCTCTTCAAAATGCCAGGTCTTGTAGCAGAGTCAAAGTATATGAATTTCTTCAAAAGGCCCGTTTTTGGCAGCAGATTTCGCTTACGGCCATACCACTTTGAGAACGCCCGATCTCGTCTGATCTCGGAAGCTAAGCAGGGTCGGGCCTGGTTAGTACTTGGATGGGAGACCGCCTGGGAATACCAGGTGCTGTAAGCTTTTTTTGGTTTAAAAAAAAAAAAAAAAAAAAAAAGAGTCTATGATTTTCTTCAAAAAGCCTGAAATAATCTCTGAGTCTCTTCAAAATGCCAGGTCTTGGCAGTATAGTCTACTTCAGAAAGCCTGAAAAAGTCTATGAATTTCTTCAAAAGGCCGGTTTTTGGCAGCAGATTTCGCTTACGGCCATACCACTTTGAGAACGCCCGATCTCGTCTGATCTCGGAAGCTAAGCAGGGTCGGGCCTGGTTAGTACTTGGATGGGAGACCGCCTGGGAATACCAGGTGCTGTAAGCTTTTTTTGGTTTAAAAAAAAAAAAAAAAAAAAAAGAGTCTATGATTTTCATCAAAAAGCCTGAATTAGTCTCTGAGTTTCTTCAAAAAGCCAGGTCTTGTAGCAGAGTCAAAGTATATGAATTTCTTCAAAAGGCCCGTTTTTGGCAGCAGATTTCGCTTACGGCCATACCACTTTGAGAACGCCCGATCTCGTCTGATCTCGGAAGCTAAGCAGGGTCGGGCCTGGTTAGTACTTGGATGGGAGACCGCCTGGGAATACCAGGTGCTGTAAGCTTTTTTTGGTTTAAAAAAAAAAAAAAAAAAAAAAGAGTCTATGATTTTCATCAAAAAGCCTGAATTAGTCTCTGAGTCTCTTCAAAATGCCAGGTCTTGTAGCAGAGTCAAAGTCTATGAATTTCTTCAAAAGGCCCGTTTTTGGCAGCGGATTTCGCTTACGGCCATACCACTTTGAGAACGCCCGATCTCGTCTGATCTCGGAAGCTAAGCAGGGTCGGTTCTGGTTAGTACTTGGATGGGAGACCGCCTGGGAATACCAGGTGCTGTAAGCTTTTTTGGTTTAAAAAAAAAAAGAGTCTATGATTTTCATCAAAAAGCCTGAATTAGTCTCTGAGTTTCTTCAAAAAGCCAGGTCTTGTAGCAGAGTCAAAGTCTATGAATTTCTTCAAAAGGCCCGTTTTTGGCAACGGATTTCGCTTACGGCCATACCACTTTGAGAACGCCCGATCTCGTCTGATCTCGGAAGCTAAGCAGGGTCGGGCCTGGTTAGTACTTGGATGGGAGACCGCCTGGGAATACCAGGTGCTGTAAGCTTTTTTTGGTTTAAAAAAAAAAAAAAAAAAAAAAGAGTCTATGATTTTCATCAAAAAGCCTGAATTAGTCTCTGAGTCTCTTCAAAATGCCAGGTCTTGTAGCAGAGTCAAAGTATATGAATTTCTTCAAAAGGCCCGTTTTTGGCAGCAGATTTCGCTTACGGCCATACCACTTTGAGAACGCCCGATCTCGTCTGATCTCGGAAGCTAAGCAGGGTCGGGCCTGGTTAGTACTTGGATGGGAGACCGCCTGGGAATACCAGGTGCTGTAAGCTTTTTTTGGTTTAAAAAAAAAAAAAAAAAAAAGAGTCTATGATTTTCATCAAAAAGCCTGAATTAGTCTCTGAGTCTCTTCAAAATGCCAGGTCTTGTAGCAGAGTCAAAGTATATGAATTTCTTCAAAAGGCCCGTTTTTGGCAGCAGATTTCGCTTACGGCCATACCACTTTGAGAACGCCCGATCTCGTCTGATCTCGGAAGCTAAGCAGGGTCGGGCCTGGTTAGTACTTGGATGGGAGACCGCCTGGGAATACCAGGTGCTGTAAGCTTTTTTTGGTTAAAAAAAAAAAAAAAAAAAAAAAGAGTCTATGATTTTCTTCAAAAAGCCTGAAATAATCTCTGAGTCTCTTCAAAATGCCAGGTCTTGGCAGTATAGTCTACTTCAGAAAGCCTGAAAAAGTCTATGAATTTCTTCAAAAAGCCTGAATTAGTCTCTGAGTTTCTTCAAAAAGCCAGGTCTTGTAGCAGAGTCAAAGTATATGAATTTCTTCAAAAGGCCCGTTTTTGGCAGCAGATTTCGCTTACGGCCATACCACTTTGAGAACGCCCGATCTCGTCTGATCTCGGAAGCTAAGCAGGGTCGGGCCTGGTTAGTACTTGGATGGGAGACCGCCTGGGAATACCAGGTGCTGTAAGCTTTTTTTGGTTTAAAAAAAAAAAAAAAAAAAAAGAGTCTATGATTTTCTTCAAAAAGCCTGAAATAATCTCTGAGTCTCTTCAAAATGCCAGGTCTTGGCAGTATAGTCTACTTCAGAAAGCCTGAAAAAGTCTATGAATTTCTTCAAAAGGCCGGTTTTTGGCAGCAGATTTCGCTTACGGCCATACCACTTTGAGAACGCCCGATCTCGTCTGATCTCGGAAGCTAAGCAGGGTCGGGCCTGGTTAGTACTTGGATGGGAGACCGCCTGGGAATACCAGGTGCTGTAAGCTTTTTTTGGTTTAAAAAAAAAAAAAAAAAAAAAAGAGTCTATGATTTTCATCAAAAAGCCTGAATTAGTCTCTGAGTCTCTTCAAAATGCCAGGTCTTGTAGCAGAGTCAAAGTATATGAATTTCTTCAAAAGGCCGGTTTTTGGCAGCAGATTTCGCTTACGGCCATACCACTTTGAGAACGCCCGATCTCGTCTGATCTCGGAAGCTAAGCAGGGTCGGGCCTGGTTAGTACTTGGATGGGAGACCGCCTGGGAATACCAGGTGCTGTAAGCTTTTTTTGGTTTAAAAAAAAAAAAAAAAAAAAAAGAGTCTATGATTTTCATCAAAAAGCCTGAATTAGTCTCTGAGTCTCTTCAAAATGCCAGGTCTTGTAGCAGAGTCAAAGTATATGAATTTCTTCAAAAGGCCCGTTTTTGGCAGCAGATTTCGCTTACGGCCATACCACTTTGAGAACGCCCGATCTCGTCTGATCTCGGAAGCTAAGCAGGGTCGGGCCTGGTTAGTACTTGGATGGGAGACCGCCTGGGAATACCAGGTGCTGTAAGCTTTTTTTGGTTTAAAAAAAAAAAAAAAAAAAAAGAGTCTATGATTTTCTTCAAAAAGCCTGAAATAATCTCTGAGTCTCTTCAAAATGCCAGGTCTTGGCAGTATAGTCTACTTCAGAAAGCCTGAAAAAGTCTATGAATTTCTTCAAAAGGCCGGTTTTTGGCAGCAGATTTCGCTTACGGCCATACCACTTTGAGAACGCCCGATCTCGTCTGATCTCGGAAGCTAAGCAGGGTCGGGCCTGGTTAGTACTTGGATGGGAGACCGCCTGGGAATACCAGGTGCTGTAAGCTTTTTTTGGTTTAAAAAAAAAAAAAAAAAAAAAGAGTCTATGATTTTCATCAAAAAGCCTGAATTAGTCTCTGAGTCTCTTCAAAATGCCAGGTCTTGTAGCAGAGTCAAAGTATATGAATTTCTTCAAAAGGCCCGTTTTTGGCAGCAGATTTCGCTTACGGCCATACCACTTTGAGAACGCCCGATCTCGTCTGATCTCGGAAGCTAAGCAGGGTCGGGCCTGGTTAGTACTTGGATGGGAGACCGCCTGGGAATACCAGGTGCTGTAAGCTTTTTTTGGTTTAAAAAAAAAAAAAAAAAAAAAAAGAGTCTATGATTTTCTTCAAAAAGCCTGAAATAATCTCTGAGTCTCTTCAAAATGCCAGGTCTTGGCAGTATAGTCTACTTCAGAAAGCCTGAAAAAGTCTATGAATTTCTTCAAAAGGCCGGTTTTTGGCAGCAGATTTCGCTTACGGCCATACCACTTTGAGAACGCCCGATCTCGTCTGATCTCGGAAGCTAAGCAGGGTCGGGCCTGGTTAGTACTTGGATGGGAGACCGCCTGGGAATACCAGGTGCTGTAAGCTTTTTTTGGTTAAAAAAAAAAAAAAAAAAAAAAAGAGTCTATGATTTTCATCAAAAAGCCTGAATTAGTCTCTGAGTTTCTTCAAAAAGCCAGGTCTTGTAGCAGAGTCAAAGTATATGAATTTCTTCAAAAGGCCCGTTTTTGGCAGCAGATTTCGCTTACGGCCATACCACTTTAAGAACGCCCGATCTCGTCTGATCTCGGAAGCTAAGCAGGGTCGGGCCTGGTTAGTACTTGGATGGGAGACCGCCTGGGAATACCAGGTGCTGTAAGCTTTTTTTGGTTTAAAAAAAAAAAAAAAAAAAAAAGAGTCTATGATTTTCATCAAAAAGCCTGAATTAGTCTCTGAGTCTCTTCAAAATGCCAGGTCTTGTAGCAGAGTCAAAGTCTATGAATTTCTTCAAAAGGCCCGTTTTTGGCAGCGGATTTCGCTTACGGCCATACCACTTTGAGAACGCCCGATCTCGTCTGATCTCGGAAGCTAAGCAGGGTCGGTTCTGGTTAGTACTTGGATGGGAGACCGCCTGGGAATACCAGGTGCTGTAAGCTTTTTTGGTTTAAAAAAAAAAAGAGTCTATGATTTTCATCAAAAAGCCTGAATTAGTCTCTGAGTTTCTTCAAAAAGCCAGGTCTTGTAGCAGAGTCAAAGTCTATGAATTTCTTCAAAAGGCCCGTTTTTGGCAACGGATTTCGCTTACGGCCATACCACTTTGAGAACGCCCGATCTCGTCTGATCTCGGAAGCTAAGCAGGGTCGGGCCTGGTTAGTACTTGGATGGGAGACCGCCTGGGAATACCAGGTGCTGTAAGCTTTTTTTGGTTTAAAAAAAAAAAAAAAAAAAAAAGAGTCTATGATTTTCATCAAAAAGCCTGAATTAGTCTCTGAGTCTCTTCAAAATGCCAGGTCTTGTAGCAGAGTCAAAGTATATGAATTTCTTCAAAAGGCCCGTTTTTGGCAGCAGATTTCGCTTACGGCCATACCACTTTGAGAACGCCCGATCTCGTCTGATCTCGGAAGCTAAGCAGGGTCGGGCCTGGTTAGTACTTGGATGGGAGACCGCCTGGGAATACCAGGTGCTGTAAGCTTTTTTTGGTTTAAAAAAAAAAAAAAAAAAAAGAGTCTATGATTTTCATCAAAAAGCCTGAATTAGTCTCTGAGTCTCTTCAAAATGCCAGGTCTTGTAGCAGAGTCAAAGTATATGAATTTCTTCAAAAGGCCCGTTTTTGGCAGCAGATTTCGCTTACGGCCATACCACTTTGAGAACGCCCGATCTCGTCTGATCTCGGAAGCTAAGCAGGGTCGGGCCTGGTTAGTACTTGGATGGGAGACCGCCTGGGAATACCAGGTGCTGTAAGCTTTTTTTGGTTAAAAAAAAAAAAAAAAAAAAAAGAGTCTATGATTTTCTTCAAAAAGCCTGAAATAATCTCTGAGTCTCTTCAAAATGCCAGGTCTTGGCAGTATAGTCTACTTCAGAAAGCCTGAAAAAGTCTATGAATTTCTTCAAAAAGCCTGAATTAGTCTCTGAGTTTCTTCAAAAAGCCAGGTCTTGTAGCAGAGTCAAAGTATATGAATTTCTTCAAAAGGCCCGTTTTTGGCAGCAGATTTCGCTTACGGCCATACCACTTTGAGAACGCCCGATCTCGTCTGATCTCGGAAGCTAAGCAGGGTCGGGCCTGGTTAGTACTTGGATGGGAGACCGCCTGGGAATACCAGGTGCTGTAAGCTTTTTTTGGTTTAAAAAAAAAAAAAAAAAAAAAAGAGTCTATGATTTTCTTCAAAAAGCCTGAAATAATCTCTGAGTCTCTTCAAAATGCCAGGTCTTGGCAGTATAGTCTACTTCAGAAAGCCTGAAAAAGTCTATGAATTTCTTCAAAAGGCCGGTTTTTGGCAGCAGATTTCGCTTACGGCCATACCACTTTGAGAACGCCCGATCTCGTCTGATCTCGGAAGCTAAGCAGGGTCGGGCCTGGTTAGTACTTGGATGGGAGACCGCCTGGGAATACCAGGTGCTGTAAGCTTTTTTTGGTTTAAAAAAAAAAAAAAAAAAAAAAGAGTCTATGATTTTCATCAAAAAGCCTGAATTAGTCTCTGAGTCTCTTCAAAATGCCAGGTCTTGTAGCAGAGTCAAAGTATATGAATTTCTTCAAAAGGCCGGTTTTTGGCAGCAGATTTCGCTTACGGCCATACCACTTTGAGAACGCCCGATCTCGTCTGATCTCGGAAGCTAAGCAGGGTCGGGCCTGGTTAGTACTTGGATGGGAGACCGCCTGGGAATACCAGGTGCTGTAAGCTTTTTTTGGTTTAAAAAAAAAAAAAAAAAAAAAAGAGTCTATGATTTTCATCAAAAAGCCTGAATTAGTCTCTGAGTCTCTTCAAAATGCCAGGTCTTGTAGCAGAGTCAAAGTATATGAATTTCTTCAAAAGGCCCGTTTTTGGCAGCAGATTTCGCTTACGGCCATACCACTTTGAGAACGCCCGATCTCGTCTGATCTCG
The DNA here is from genome assembly GCF_949152265.1 of Phoxinus phoxinus. NCBI lineage: Eukaryota > Metazoa > Chordata > Actinopteri > Cypriniformes > Leuciscidae > Phoxinus > Phoxinus phoxinus. The sequence continues at coordinate 15,305 of NW_027639365.1, read as the reverse complement.
GAAGCTAAGCAGGGTCGGGCCTGGTTAGTACTTGGATGGGAGACCGCCTGGGAATACCAGGTGCTGTAAGCTTTTTTTGGTTTAAAAAAAAAAAAAAAAAAAAAGAGTCTATGATTTTCTTCAAAAAGCCTGAAATAATCTCTGAGTCTCTTCAAAATGCCAGGTCTTGGCAGTATAGTCTACTTCAGAAAGCCTGAAAAAGTCTATGAATTTCTTCAAAAGGCCGGTTTTTGGCAGCAGATTTCGCTTACGGCCATACCACTTTGAGAACGCCCGATCTCGTCTGATCTCGGAAGCTAAGCAGGGTCGGGCCTGGTTAGTACTTGGATGGGAGACCGCCTGGGAATACCAGGTGCTGTAAGCTTTTTTTGGTTTAAAAAAAAAAAAAAAAAAAAAAGAGTCTATGATTTTCATCAAAAAGCCTGAATTAGTCTCTGAGTCTCTTCAAAATGCCAGGTCTTGTAGCAGAGTCAAAGTATATGAATTTCTTCAAAAGGCCCGTTTTTGGCAGCAGATTTCGCTTACGGCCATACCACTTTGAGAACGCCCGATCTCGTCTGATCTCGGAAGCTAAGCAGGGTCGGGCCTGGTTAGTACTTGGATGGGAGACCGCCTGGGAATACCAGGTGCTGTAAGCTTTTTTTGGTTTAAAAAAAAAAAAAAAAAAAAAAGAGTCTATGATTTTCTTCAAAAAGCCTGAAATAATCTCTGAGTCTCTTCAAAATGCCAGGTCTTGGCAGTATAGTCTACTTCAGAAAGCCTGAAAAAGTCTATGAATTTCTTCAAAAGGCCGGTTTTTGGCAGCAGATTTCGCTTACGGCCATACCACTTTGAGAACGCCCGATCTCGTCTGATCTCGGAAGCTAAGCAGGGTCGGGCCTGGTTAGTACTTGGATGGGAGACCGCCTGGGAATACCAGGTGCTGTAAGCTTTTTTTGGTTTAAAAAAAAAAAAAAAAAAAAAAAGAGTCTATGATTTTCATCAAAAAGCCTGAATTAGTCTCTGAGTTTCTTCAAAAAGCCAGGTCTTGTAGCAGAGTCAAAGTATATGAATTTCTTCAAAAGGCCCGTTTTTGGCAGCAGATTTCGCTTACGGCCATACCACTTTGAGAACGCCCGATCTCGTCTGATCTCGGAAGCTAAGCAGGGTCGGGCCTGGTTAGTACTTGGATGGGAGACCGCCTGGGAATACCAGGTGCTGTAAGCTTTTTTTGGTTTAAAAAAAAAAAAAAAAAAAAAAGAGTCTATGATTTTCATCAAAAAGCCTGAATTAGTCTCTGAGTCTCTTCAAAATGCCAGGTCTTGTAGCAGAGTCAAAGTCTATGAATTTCTTCAAAAGGCCCGTTTTTGGCAGCGGATTTCGCTTACGGCCATACCACTTTGAGAACGCCCGATCTCGTCTGATCTCGGAAGCTAAGCAGGGTCGGTTCTGGTTAGTACTTGGATGGGAGACCGCCTGGGAATACCAGGTGCTGTAAGCTTTTTTGGTTTAAAAAAAAAAAGAGTCTATGATTTTCATCAAAAAGCCTGAATTAGTCTCTGAGTTTCTTCAAAAAGCCAGGTCTTGTAGCAGAGTCAAAGTCTATGAATTTCTTCAAAAGGCCCGTTTTTGGCAACGGATTTCGCTTACGGCCATACCACTTTGAGAACGCCCGATCTCGTCTGATCTCGGAAGCTAAGCAGGGTCGGGCCTGGTTAGTACTTGGATGGGAGACCGCCTGGGAATACCAGGTGCTGTAAGCTTTTTTGGTTAAAAAAAAGAAAAAAAAAAGAAAAGAGTCTATGATTTTCATCAAAAAGCCTGAATTAGTCTCTGAGTTTTTTCAAAAAGCCAGGTCTTGTAGCAGAGTCAAAGTCTAAGAATTTCTTCAAAAGGCCCGTTTTTGGCAGCAGATTTCGCTTACGGCCATACCACTTTGAGAACGCCCGATCTCGTCTGATCTCGGAAGCTAAGCAGGGTCGGGCCTGGTTAGTACTTGGATGGGAGACCGCCTGGGAATACCAGGTGCTGTAAGCTTTTTTTGGTTTAAAAAAAAAAAAAAAAAAAAAAGAGTCTATGATTTTCATCAAAAAGCCTGAATTAGTCTCTGAGTTTCTTCAAAAAGCCAGGTCTTGTAGCAGAGTCAAAGTCTATGAATTTCTTCAAAAGGCCCGTTTTTGGCAGCAGATTTCGCTTACGGCCATACCACTTTGAGAACGCCCGATCTCGTCTGATCTCGGAAGCTAAGCAGGGTCGGGCCTGGTTAGTACTTGGATGGGAGACCGCCTGGGAATACCAGGTGCTGTAAGCTTTTTTTGGTTTAAAAAAAAAAAAAAAAAAAAAAGAGTCTATGATTTTCATCAAAAAGCCTGAATTAGTCTCTGAGTCTCTTCAAAATGCCAGGTCTTGTAGCAGAGTCAAAGTATATGAATTTCTTCAAAAGGCCGGTTTTTGGCAGCAGTTTTCGCTTACGGCCATACCACTTTGAGAACGCCCGATCTCGTCTGATCTCGGAAGCTAAGCAGGGTCGGGCCTGGTTAGTACTTGGATGGGAGACCGCCTGGGAATACCAGGTGCTGTAAGCTTTTTTTGGTTTAAAAAAAAAAAAAAAAAAAAAGAGTCTATGATTTTCATCAAAAAGCCTGAATTAGTCTCTGAGTCTCTTCAAAATGCCAGGTCTTGTAGCAGAGTCAAAGTATATGAATTTCTTCAAAAGGCCCGTTTTTGGCAGCAGATTTCGCTTACGGCCATACCACTTTGAGAACGCCCGATCTCGTCTGATCTCGGAAGCTAAGCAGGGTCGGGCCTGGTTAGTACTTGGATGGGAGACCGCCTGGGAATACCAGGTGCTGTAAGCTTTTTTGGTTTAAAAAAAAAAAGAGTCTATGATTTTCATCAAAAAGCCTGAATTAGTCTCTGAGTTTCTTCAAAAAGCCAGGTCTTGTAGCAGAGTCAAAGTCTATGAATTTCTTCAAAAGGCCCGTTTTTGGCAACGGATTTCGCTTACGGCCATACCACTTTGAGAACGCCCGATCTCGTCTGATCTCGGAAGCTAAGCAGGGTCGGGCCTGGTTAGTACTTGGATGGGAGACCGCCTGGGAATACCAGGTGCTGTAAGCTTTTTTGGTTAAAAAAAAGAAAAAAAAAAGAAAAGAGTCTATGATTTTCATCAAAAAGCCTGAATTAGTCTCTGAGTTTTTTCAAAAAGCCAGGTCTTGTAGCAGAGTCAAAGTCTAAGAATTTCTTCAAAAGGCCCGTTTTTGGCAGCAGATTTCGCTTACGGCTATACCACTTTGAGAACGCCCGATCTCGTCTGATCTCGGAAGCTAAGCAGGGTCGGGCCTGGTTAGTACTTGGATGGGAGACCGCCTGGGAATACCAGGTGCTGTAAGCTTTTTTTGGTTAAAAAAAAAAAAAAAAAAAAAAGAGTCTATGATTTTCATCAAAAAGCCTGAATTAGTCTCTGAGTCTCTTCAAAATGCCAGGTCTTGTAGCAGAGTCAAAGTATATGAATTTCTTCAAAAGGCCGGTTTTTGGCAGCAGATTTCGCTTACGGCCATACCACTTTGAGAACGCCCGATCTCGTCTGATCTCGGAAGCTAAGCAGGGTCGGGCCTGGTTAGTACTTGGATGGGAGACCGCCTGGGAATACCAGGTGCTGTAAGCTTTTTTTGGTTTAAAAAAAAAAAAAAAAAAAAGAGTCTATGATTTTCATCAAAAAGCCTGAATTAGTCTCTGAGTCTCTTCAAAATGCCAGGTCTTGTAGCAGAGTCAAAGTATATGAATTTCTTCAAAAGGCCCGTTTTTGGCAGCAGATTTCGCTTACGGCCATACCACTTTGAGAACGCCCGATCTCGTCTGATCTCGGAAGCTAAGCAGGGTCGGGCCTGGTTAGTACTTGGATGGGAGACCGCCTGGGAATACCAGGTGCTGTAAGCTTTTTTTGGTTTAAAAAAAAAAAAAAAAAAAAAGAGTCTATGATTTTCATCAAAAAGCCTGAATTAGTCTCTGAGTCTCTTCAAAATGCCAGGTCTTGTAGCAGAGTCAAAGTATATGAATTTCTTCAAAAGGCCCGTTTTTGGCAGCAGATTTCGCTTACGGCCATACCACTTTGAGAACGCCCGATCTCGTCTGATCTCGGAAGCTAAGCAGGGTCGGGCCTGGTTAGTACTTGGATGGGAGACCGCCTGGGAATACCAGGTGCTGTAAGCTTTTTTTGGTTAAAAAAAAAAAAAAAAAAAAAAAGAGTCTATGATTTTCTTCAAAAAGCCTGAAATAATCTCTGAGTCTCTTCAAAATGCCAGGTCTTGGCAGTATAGTCTACTTCAGAAAGCCTGAAAAAGTCTATGAATTTCTTCAAAAAGCCTGAATTAGTCTCTGAGTTTCTTCAAAAAGCCAGGTCTTGTAGCAGAGTCAAAGTATATGAATTTCTTCAAAAGGCCCGTTTTTGGCAGCAGATTTCGCTTACGGCCATACCACTTTGAGAACGCCCGATCTCGTCTGATCTCGGAAGCTAAGCAGGGTCGGGCCTGGTTAGTACTTGGATGGGAGACCGCCTGGGAATACCAGGTGCTGTAAGCTTTTTTTGGTTTAAAAAAAAAAAAAAAAAAAAAAGAGTCTATGATTTTCTTCAAAAAGCCTGAAATAATCTCTGAGTCTCTTCAAAATGCCAGGTCTTGGCAGTATAGTCTACTTCAGAAAGCCTGAAAAAGTCTATGAATTTCTTCAAAAGGCCGGTTTTTGGCAGCAGATTTCGCTTACGGCCATACCACTTTGAGAACGCCCGATCTCGTCTGATCTCGGAAGCTAAGCAGGGTCGGGCCTGGTTAGTACTTGGATGGGAGACCGCCTGGGAATACCAGGTGCTGTAAGCTTTTTTTGGTTTAAAAAAAAAAAAAAAAAAAAAGAGTCTATGATTTTCATCAAAAAGCCTGAATTAGTCTCTGAGTCTCTTCAAAATGCCAGGTCTTGTAGCAGAGTCAAAGTATATGAATTTCTTCAAAAGGCCCGTTTTTGGCAGCAGATTTCGCTTACGGCCATACCACTTTGAGAACGCCCGATCTCGTCTGATCTCGGAAGCTAAGCAGGGTCGGGCCTGGTTAGTACTTGGATGGGAGACCGCCTGGGAATACCAGGTGCTGTAAGCTTTTTTTGGTTTAAAAAAAAAAAAAAAAAAAAAAGAGTCTATGATTTTCATCAAAAAGCCTGAATTAGTCTCTGAGTCTCTTCAAAATGCCAGGTCTTGTAGCAGAGTCAAAGTATATGAATTTCTTCAAAAGGCCCGTTTTTGGCAGCAGATTTCGCTTACGGCCATACCACTTTGAGAACGCCCGATCTCGTCTGATCTCGGAAGCTAAGCAGGGTCGGGCCTGGTTAGTACTTGGATGGGAGACCGCCTGGGAATACCAGGTGCTGTAAGCTTTTTTTGGTTTAAAAAAAAAAAAAAAAAAAAAGAGTCTATGATTTTCATCAAAAAGCCTGAATTAGTCTCTGAGTCTCTTCAAAATGCCAGGTCTTGTAGCAGAGTCAAAGTATATGAATTTCTTCAAAAGGCCCGTTTTTGGCAGCAGATTTCGCTTACGGCCATACCACTTTGAGAACGCCCGATCTCGTCTGATCTCGGAAGCTAAGCAGGGTCGGGCCTGGTTAGTACTTGGATGGGAGACCGCCTGGGAATACCAGGTGCTGTAAGCTTTTTGGTTTAAAAAAAAAAAAAAAAAAAAAAGAGTCTATGATTTTCATCAAAAAGCCTGAAATAATCTCTGAGTCTCTTCAAAATGCCAGGTCTTGGCAGTATAGTCTACTTCAGAAAGCCTGAAAAAGTCTATGAATTTCTTCAAAAGGCCGGTTTTTGGCAGCAGATTTCGCTTACGGCCATACACCTTTGAGAACGCCCGATCTCGTCTGATCTCGGAAGCTAAGCAGGGTCGGGCCTGGTTAGTACTTGGATGGGAGACCGCCTGGGAATACCAGGTGCTGTAAGCTTTTTTTGGTTAAAAAAAAAAAAAAAAAAAAAAAGAGTCTATGATTTTCATCAAAAAGCCTGAATTAGTCTCTGAGTTTCTTCAAAAAGCCAGGTCTTGTAGCAGAGTCAAAGTCTATGAATTTCTTCAAAAGGCCCGTTTTTGGCAGCAGATTTCGCTTACGGCCATACCACTTTGAGAACGCCCGATCTCGTCTGATCTCGGAAGCTAAGCAGGGTCGGGCCTGGTTAGTACTTGGATGGGAGACCGCCTGGGAATACCAGGTGCTGTAAGCTTTTTTTGGTTTAAAAAAAAAAAAAAAAAAAAAAGAGTCTATGATTTTCATCAAAAAGCCTGAATTAGTCTCTGAGTCTCTTCAAAATGCCAGGTCTTGTAGCAGAGTCAAAGTATATGAATTTCTTCAAAAGGCCGGTTTTTGGCAGCAGTTTTCGCTTACGGCCATACCACTTTGAGAACGCCCGATCTCGTCTGATCTCGGAAGCTAAGCAGGGTCGGGCCTGGTTAGTACTTGGATGGGAGACCGCCTGGGAATACCAGGTGCTGTAAGCTTTTTTTGGTTTAAAAAAAAAAAAAAAAAAAAGAGTCTATGATTTTCATCAAAAAGCCTGAATTAGTCTCTGAGTCTCTTCAAAATGCCAGGTCTTGTAGCAGAGTCAAAGTATATGAATTTCTTCAAAAGGCCCGTTTTTGGCAGCAGATTTCGCTTACGGCCATACCACTTTGAGAACGCCCGATCTCGTCTGATCTCGGAAGCTAAGCAGGGTCGGGCCTGGTTAGTACTTGGATGGGAGACCGCCTGGGAATACCAGGTGCTGTAAGCTTTTTTGGTTTAAAAAAAAAAAGAGTCTATGATTTTCATCAAAAAGCCTGAATTAGTCTCTGAGTTTCTTCAAAAAGCCAGGTCTTGTAGCAGAGTCAAAGTCTATGAATTTCTTCAAAAGGCCCGTTTTTGGCAACGGATTTCGCTTACGGCCATACCACTTTGAGAACGCCCGATCTCGTCTGATCTCGGAAGCTAAGCAGGGTCGGGCCTGGTTAGTACTTGGATGGGAGACCGCCTGGGAATACCAGGTGCTGTAAGCTTTTTTGGTTAAAAAAAAGAAAAAAAAAAGAAAAGAGTCTATGATTTTCATCAAAAAGCCTGAATTAGTCTCTGAGTTTTTTCAAAAAGCCAGGTCTTGTAGCAGAGTCAAAGTCTAAGAATTTCTTCAAAAGGCCCGTTTTTGGCAGCAGATTTCGCTTACGGCTATACCACTTTGAGAACGCCCGATCTCGTCTGATCTCGGAAGCTAAGCAGGGTCGGGCCTGGTTAGTACTTGGATGGGAGACCGCCTGGGAATACCAGGTGCTGTAAGCTTTTTTTGGTTAAAAAAAAAAAAAAAAAAAAAAAGAGTCTATGATTTTCATCAAAAAGCCTGAATTAGTCTCTGAGTCTCTTCAAAATGCCAGGTCTTGTAGCAGAGTCAAAGTATATGAATTTCTTCAAAAGGCCGGTTTTTGGCAGCAGATTTCGCTTACGGCCATACCACTTTGAGAACGCCCGATCTCGTCTGATCTCGGAAGCTAAGCAGGGTCGGGCCTGGTTAGTACTTGGATGGGAGACCGCCTGGGAATACCAGGTGCTGTAAGCTTTTTTTGGTTTAAAAAAAAAAAAAAAAAAAGAGTCTATGATTTTCATCAAAAAGCCTGAATTAGTCTCTGAGTCTCTTCAAAATGCCAGGTCTTGTAGCAGAGTCAAAGTATATGAATTTCTTCAAAAGGCCCGTTTTTGGCAGCAGATTTCGCTTACGGCCATACCACTTTGAGAACGCCCGATCTCGTCTGATCTCGGAAGCTAAGCAGGGTCGGGCCTGGTTAGTACTTGGATGGGAGACCGCCTGGGAATACCAGGTGCTGTAAGCTTTTTTTGGTTTAAAAAAAAAAAAAAAAAAAAGAGTCTATGATTTTCATCAAAAAGCCTGAATTAGTCTCTGAGTCTCTTCAAAATGCCAGGTCTTGTAGCAGAGTCAAAGTATATGAATTTCTTCAAAAGGCCCGTTTTTGGCAGCAGATTTCGCTTACGGCCATACCACTTTGAGAACGCCCGATCTCGTCTGATCTCGGAAGCTAAGCAGGGTCGGGCCTGGTTAGTACTTGGATGGGAGACCGCCTGGGAATACCAGGTGCTGTAAGCTTTTTTTGGTTAAAAAAAAAAAAAAAAAAAAAAAGAGTCTATGATTTTCTTCAAAAAGCCTGAAATAATCTCTGAGTCTCTTCAAAATGCCAGGTCTTGGCAGTATAGTCTACTTCAGAAAGCCTGAAAAAGTCTATGAATTTCTTCAAAAAGCCTGAATTAGTCTCTGAGTTTCTTCAAAAAGCCAGGTCTTGTAGCAGAGTCAAAGTATATGAATTTCTTCAAAAGGCCCGTTTTTGGCAGCAGATTTCGCTTACGGCCATACCACTTTGAGAACGCCCGATCTCGTCTGATCTCGGAAGCTAAGCAGGGTCGGGCCTGGTTAGTACTTGGATGGGAGACCGCCTGGGAATACCAGGTGCTGTAAGCTTTTTTTGGTTTAAAAAAAAAAAAAAAAAAAAAAGAGTCTATGATTTTCTTCAAAAAGCCTGAAATAATCTCTGAGTCTCTTCAAAATGCCAGGTCTTGGCAGTATAGTCTACTTCAGAAAGCCTGAAAAAGTCTATGAATTTCTTCAAAAGGCCGGTTTTTGGCAGCAGATTTCGCTTACGGCCATACCACTTTGAGAACGCCCGATCTCGTCTGATCTCGGAAGCTAAGCAGGGTCGGGCCTGGTTAGTACTTGGATGGGAGACCGCCTGGGAATACCAGGTGCTGTAAGCTTTTTTTGGTTTAAAAAAAAAAAAAAAAAAAAAAGAGTCTATGATTTTCATCAAAAAGCCTGAATTAGTCTCTGAGTCTCTTCAAAATGCCAGGTCTTGTAGCAGAGTCAAAGTATATGAATTTCTTCAAAAGGCCCGTTTTTGGCAGCAGATTTCGCTTACGGCCATACCACTTTGAGAACGCCCGATCTCGTCTGATCTCGGAAGCTAAGCAGGGTCGGGCCTGGTTAGTACTTGGATGGGAGACCGCCTGGGAATACCAGGTGCTGTAAGCTTTTTTTGGTTTAAAAAAAAAAAAAAAAAAAAAGAGTCTATGATTTTCATCAAAAAGCCTGAATTAGTCTCTGAGTCTCTTCAAAATGCCAGGTCTTGTAGCAGAGTCAAAGTATATGAATTTCTTCAAAAGGCCCGTTTTTGGCAGCAGATTTCGCTTACGGCCATACCACTTTGAGAACGCCCGATCTCGTCTGATCTCGGAAGCTAAGCAGGGTCGGGCCTGGTTAGTACTTGGATGGGAGACCGCCTGGGAATACCAGGTGCTGTAAGCTTTTTGGTTTAAAAAAAAAAAAAAAAAAAAAAGAGTCTATGATTTTCATCAAAAAGCCTGAAATAATCTCTGAGTCTCTTCAAAATGCCAGGTCTTGGCAGTATAGTCTACTTCAGAAAGCCTGAAAAAGTCTATGAATTTCTTCAAAAGGCCGGTTTTTGGCAGCAGATTTCGCTTACGGCCATACCACTTTGAGAACGCCCGATCTCGTCTGATCTCGGAAGCTAAGCAGGGTCGGGCCTGGTTAGTACTTGGATGGGAGACCGCCTGGGAATACCAGGTGCTGTAAGCTTTTTTTGGTTAAAAAAAAAAAAAAAAAAAAAAAGAGTCTATGATTTTCATCAAAAAGCCTGAATTAGTCTCTGAGTTTCTTCAAAAAGCCAGGTCTTGTAGCAGAGTCAAAGTCTATGAATTTCTTCAAAAGGCCCGTTTTTGGCAGCAGATTTCGCTTACGGCCATACCACTTTGAGAACGCCCGATCTCGTCTGATCTCGGAAGCTAAGCAGGGTCGGGCCTGGTTAGTACTTGGATGGGAGACCGCCTGGGAATACCAGGTGCTGTAAGCTTTTTTTGGTTTAAAAAAAAAAAAAAAAAAAAAAGAGTCTATGATTTTCATCAAAAAGCCTGAATTAGTCTCTGAGTCTCTTCAAAATGCCAGGTCTTGTAGCAGAGTCAAAGTATATGAATTTCTTCAAAAGGCCGGTTTTTGGCAGCAGTTTTCGCTTACGGCCATACCACTTTGAGAACGCCCGATCTCGTCTGATCTCGGAAGCTAAGCAGGGTCGGGCCTGGTTAGTACTTGGATGGGAGACCGCCTGGGAATACCAGGTGCTGTAAGCTTTTTTTGGTTTAAAAAAAAAAAAAAAAAAAAAGAGTCTATGATTTTCATCAAAAAGCCTGAATTAGTCTCTGAGTCTCTTCAAAATGCCAGGTCTTGTAGCAGAGTCAAAGTATATGAATTTCTTCAAAAGGCCCGTTTTTGGCAGCAGATTTCGCTTACGGCCATACCACTTTGAGAACGCCCGATCTCGTCTGATCTCGGAAGCTAAGCAGGGTCGGGCCTGGTTAGTACTTGGATGGGAGACCGCCTGGGAATACCAGGTGCTGTAAGCTTTTTTGGTTTAAAAAAAAAAAGAGTCTATGATTTTCATCAAAAAGCCTGAATTAGTCTCTGAGTTTCTTCAAAAAGCCAGGTCTTGTAGCAGAGTCAAAGTCTATGAATTTCTTCAAAAGGCCCGTTTTTGGCAACGGATTTCGCTTACGGCCATACCACTTTGAGAACGCCCGATCTCGTCTGATCTCGGAAGCTAAGCAGGGTCGGGCCTGGTTAGTACTTGGATGGGAGACCGCCTGGGAATACCAGGTGCTGTAAGCTTTTTTGGTTAAAAAAAAGAAAAAAAAAAGAAAAGAGTCTATGATTTTCATCAAAAAGCCTGAATTAGTCTCTGAGTTTTTTCAAAAAGCCAGGTCTTGTAGCAGAGTCAAAGTCTAAGAATTTCTTCAAAAGGCCCGTTTTTGGCAGCAGATTTCGCTTACGGCTATACCACTTTGAGAACGCCCGATCTCGTCTGATCTCGGAAGCTAAGCAGGGTCGGGCCTGGTTAGTACTTGGATGGGAGACCGCCTGGGAATACCAGGTGCTGTAAGCTTTTTTTGGTTAAAAAAAAAAAAAAAAAAAAAAGAGTCTATGATTTTCATCAAAAAGCCTGAATTAGTCTCTGAGTCTCTTCAAAATGCCAGGTCTTGTAGCAGAGTCAAAGTATATGAATTTCTTCAAAAGGCCGGTTTTTGGCAGCAGATTTCGCTTACGGCCATACCACTTTGAGAACGCCCGATCTCGTCTGATCTCGGAAGCTAAGCAGGGTCGGGCCTGGTTAGTACTTGGATGGGAGACCGCCTGGGAATACCAGGTGCTGTAAGCTTTTTTTGGTTTAAAAAAAAAAAAAAAAAAAAGAGTCTATGATTTTCATCAAAAAGCCTGAATTAGTCTCTGAGTCTCTTCAAAATGCCAGGTCTTGTAGCAGAGTCAAAGTATATGAATTTCTTCAAAAGGCCCGTTTTTGGCAGCAGATTTCGCTTACGGCCATACCACTTTGAGAACGCCCGATCTCGTCTGATCTCGGAAGCTAAGCAGGGTCGGGCCTGGTTAGTACTTGGATGGGAGACCGCCTGGGAATACCAGGTGCTGTAAGCTTTTTTTGGTTTAAAAAAAAAAAAAAAAAAAAAGAGTCTATGATTTTCATCAAAAAGCCTGAATTAGTCTCTGAGTCTCTTCAAAATGCCAGGTCTTGTAGCAGAGTCAAAGTATATGAATTTCTTCAAAAGGCCCGTTTTTGGCAGCAGATTTCGCTTACGGCCATACCACTTTGAGAACGCCCGATCTCGTCTGATCTCGGAAGCTAAGCAGGGTCGGGCCTGGTTAGTACTTGGATGGGAGACCGCCTGGGAATACCAGGTGCTGTAAGCTTTTTTTGGTTAAAAAAAAAAAAAAAAAAAAAAAGAGTCTATGATTTTCTTCAAAAAGCCTGAAATAATCTCTGAGTCTCTTCAAAATGCCAGGTCTTGGCAGTATAGTCTACTTCAGAAAGCCTGAAAAAGTCTATGAATTTCTTCAAAAAGCCTGAATTAGTCTCTGAGTTTCTTCAAAAAGCCAGGTCTTGTAGCAGAGTCAAAGTATATGAATTTCTTCAAAAGGCCCGTTTTTGGCAGCAGATTTCGCTTACGGCCATACCACTTTGAGAACGCCCGATCTCGTCTGATCTCGGAAGCTAAGCAGGGTCGGGCCTGGTTAGTACTTGGATGGGAGACCGCCTGGGAATACCAGGTGCTGTAAGCTTTTTTTGGTTTAAAAAAAAAAAAAAAAAAAAAAGAGTCTATGATTTTCTTCAAAAAGCCTGAAATAATCTCTGAGTCTCTTCAAAATGCCAGGTCTTGGCAGTATAGTCTACTTCAGAAAGCCTGAAAAAGTCTATGAATTTCTTCAAAAGGCCGGTTTTTGGCAGCAGATTTCGCTTACGGCCATACCACTTTGAGAACGCCCGATCTCGTCTGATCTCGGAAGCTAAGCAGGGTCGGGCCTGGTTAGTACTTGGATGGGAGACCGCCTGGGAATACCAGGTGCTGTAAGCTTTTTTTGGTTTAAAAAAAAAAAAAAAAAAAAAAGAGTCTATGATTTTCATCAAAAAGCCTGAATTAGTCTCTGAGTCTCTTCAAAATGCCAGGTCTTGTAGCAGAGTCAAAGTATATGAATTTCTTCAAAAGGCCCGTTTTTGGCAGCAGATTTCGCTTACGGCCATACCACTTTGAGAACGCCCGATCTCGTCTGATCTCGGAAGCTAAGCAGGGTCGGGCCTGGTTAGTACTTGGATGGGAGACCGCCTGGGAATACCAGGTGCTGTAAGCTTTTTTTGGTTTAAAAAAAAAAAAAAAAAAAAAGAGTCTATGATTTTCATCAAAAAGCCTGAATTAGTCTCTGAGTCTCTTCAAAATGCCAGGTCTTGTAGCAGAGTCAAAGTATATGAATTTCTTCAAAAGGCCCGTTTTTGGCAGCAGATTTCGCTTACGGCCATACCACTTTGAGAACGCCCGATCTCGTCTGATCTCGGAAGCTAAGCAGGGTCGGGCCTGGTTAGTACTTGGATGGGAGACCGCCTGGGAATACCAGGTGCTGTAAGCTTTTTGGTTTAAAAAAAAAAAAAAAAAAAAAAGAGTCTATGATTTTCATCAAAAAGCCTGAAATAATCTCTGAGTCTCTTCAAAATGCCAGGTCTTGGCAGTATAGTCTACTTCAGAAAGCCTGAAAAAGTCTATGAATTTCTTCAAAAGGCCGGTTTTTGGCAGCAGATTTCGCTTACGGCCATACCACTTTGAGAACGCCCGATCTCGTCTGATCTCGGAAGCTAAGCAGGGTCGGGCCTGGTTAGTACTTGGATGGGAGACCGCCTGGGAATACCAGGTGCTGTAAGCTTTTTTTGGTTAAAAAAAAAAAAAAAAAAAAAAAGAGTCTATGATTTTCATCAAAAAGCCTGAATTAGTCTCTGAGTTTCTTCAAAAAGCCAGGTCTTGTAGCAGAGTCAAAGTCTATGAATTTCTTCAAAAGGCCCGTTTTTGGCAGCAGATTTCGCTTACGGCCATACCACTTTGAGAACGCCCGATCTCGTCTGATCTCGGAAGCTAAGCAGGGTCGGGCCTGGTTAGTACTTGGATGGGAGACCGCCTGGGAATACCAGGTGCTGTAAGCTTTTTTTGGTTTAAAAAAAAAAAAAAAAAAAAAGAGTCTATGATTTTCATCAAAAAGCCTGAATTAGTCTCTGAGTCTCTTCAAAATGCCAGGTCTTGTAGCAGAGTCAAAGTATATGAATTTCTTCAAAAGGCCGGTTTTTGGCAGCAGTTTTCGCTTACGGCCATACCACTTTGAGAACGCCCGATCTCGTCTGATCTCGGAAGCTAAGCAGGGTCGGGCCTGGTTAGTACTTGGATGGGAGACCGCCTGGGAATACCAGGTGCTGTAAGCTTTTTTTGGTTTAAAAAAAAAAAAAAAAAAAAGAGTCTATGATTTTCATCAAAAAGCCTGAATTAGTCTCTGAGTCTCTTCAAAATGCCAGGTCTTGTAGCAGAGTCAAAGTATATGAATTTCTTCAAAAGGCCCGTTTTTGGCAGCAGATTTCGCTTACGGCCATACCACTTTGAGAACGCCCGATCTCGTCTGATCTCGGAAGCTAAGCAGGGTCGGGCCTGGTTAGTACTTGGATGGGAGACCGCCTGGGAATACCAGGTGCTGTAAGCTTTTTTGGTTTAAAAAAAAAAAGAGTCTATGATTTTCATCAAAAAGCCTGAATTAGTCTCTGAGTTTCTTCAAAAAGCCAGGTCTTGTAGCAGAGTCAAAGTCTATGAATTTCTTCAAAAGGCCCGTTTTTGGCAACGGATTTCGCTTACGGCCATACCACTTTGAGAACGCCCGATCTCGTCTGATCTCGGAAGCTAAGCAGGGTCGGGCCTGGTTAGTACTTGGATGGGAGACCGCCTGGGAATACCAGGTGCTGTAAGCTTTTTTGGTTAAAAAAAAGAAAAAAAAAAGAAAAGAGTCTATGATTTTCATCAAAAAGCCTGAATTAGTCTCTGAGTTTTTTCAAAAAGCCAGGTCTTGTAGCAGAGTCAAAGTCTAAGAATTTCTTCAAAAGGCCCGTTTTTGGCAGCAGATTTCGCTTACGGCTATACCACTTTGAGAACGCCCGATCTCGTCTGATCTCGGAAGCTAAGCAGGGTCGGGCCTGGTTAGTACTTGGATGGGAGACCGCCTGGGAATACCAGGTGCTGTAAGCTTTTTTTGGTTAAAAAAAAAAAAAAAAAAAAAAAGAGTCTATGATTTTCATCAAAAAGCCTGAATTAGTCTCTGAGTCTCTTCAAAATGCCAGGTCTTGTAGCAGAGTCAAAGTATATGAATTTCTTCAAAAGGCCGGTTTTTGGCAGCAGATTTCGCTTACGGCCATACCACTTTGAGAACGCCCGATCTCGTCTGATCTCGGAAGCTAAGCAGGGTCGGGCCTGGTTAGTACTTGGATGGGAGACCGCCTGGGAATACCAGGTGCTGTAAGCTTTTTTTGGTTTAAAAAAAAAAAAAAAAAAAGAGTCTATGATTTTCATCAAAAAGCCTGAATTAGTCTCTGAGTCTCTTCAAAATGCCAGGTCTTGTAGCAGAGTCAAAGTATATGAATTTCTTCAAAAGGCCCGTTTTTGGCAGCAGATTTCGCTTACGGCCATACCACTTTGAGAACGCCCGATCTCGTCTGATCTCGGAAGCTAAGCAGGGTCGGGCCTGGTTAGTACTTGGATGGGAGACCGCCTGGGAATACCAGGTGCTGTAAGCTTTTTTTGGTTTAAAAAAAAAAAAAAAAAAAAAGAGTCTATGATTTTCATCAAAAAGCCTGAATTAGTCTCTGAGTCTCTTCAAAATGCCAGGT
>NW_027639366.1:217500-227503 GCF_949152265.1 Phoxinus phoxinus | reverse complement strand
GACGGCGTCCGCCGACCGAGTGAGCGACCCCCCTCGCGCGGGCAGCGGTGGTTTTAAAGCACCGGCAGCCGCGGAGGAGGACACCCAGGACCTCGGAGCGACGAGGCGCCGCCCTCCCACCCCCGGAGGGGTGGAAGACGGAGGCCTCTCCCCAAGAGGAGAGAGAGGAGACGGGACGAAGGGACGGTCTGCGTTTAGGAGGACGGAGGCGGGTGGGCCTACGACGCTCCAGCCGCGGGGCGCGGGGGCCCCGATCGATAGCAAAGCGACCCTCAGACAGACGTAGCCCCGGGAGGAACCCGGGGCCGCAAAGTGCGTTCGAAGTGTCGATGATCAATGTGTCCTGCAATTCACATTAGTTCTCGCAGCTGGCTGCGTTCTTCATCGACTCACGAGCCGAGTGATCCACCGCTAAGAGTTGTACACTTGAGTGTTTTTTGTTTCGAGGCCGACCAACACAAACCGAGGTATGGGAAGAAAAAAAATTGCGACGAGAGACCCGGACGGGCGCCTCCTCGGGAGGAGGTCTTTAAACCCACGGTCCCCTTCTCCCCCCCTGGAGGGGGAGAAGGAGCCTACGGGTACCCGTCAGGGTTGGACTCTCGCCACTGTTTTTTTCACCGATGGGGGTTTCGGGTCCGCCGGAGCGGGCCCGAGGCATTTGGTTTTTCGTTCCTGGGACGACTTGGGCCCGGAGACCTGTAATGATCCTTCCGCAGGTTCACCTACGGAAACCTTGTTACGACTTTTACTATCTCTAGATGGTCAAGTTTGATCGTCTTCTCGACGCTCCGCCAGAACCCAGCGAGGAGCTCCGGCGGGGCCGATCCAAGGACCTCACTAAACCACCCAATCGGTAGTAGCGACGGGCGGTGTGTACAAAGGGCAGGGACTTAATCAACGCGAGCTTATGACCCGCGCTTACTGGGAATTCCTCGTTGATGGGAAACAGTTTCAATCCCCAGTCCCGATCACGAGCGGGGTTCAGCGGGTTACCCGCGCCTCTCGGCGCAGGGTAGGCACACGCTGATCCGCCCATTGTGGCGCGCGTGCAGCCCCGGACATCTAAGGGCATCACAGACCTGTTATTGCTCCATCTCGCGTGGCTGAACGCCACTTGTCCCTCTAAGAAGTTGGACGCCGACCGCTCGGGGCCGCGTAACTAGTTAGCATGCCGGAGTCTCGTTCGTTATCGGAATGAACCAGACAAATCGCTCCACCAACTAAGAACGGCCATGCACCACCACCCACAGAATCGAGAAAGAGCTATCAATCTGTCAATCCTTTCCGTGTCCGGGCCGGGTGAGCTTTCCCGTGTTGAGTCAAATTAAGCCGCAGGCTCCACTCCTGGTGGTGCCCTTCCGTCAATTCCTTTAAGTTTCAGCTTTGCAACCATACTCCCCCCGGAACCCAAAGACTCGTGGTTTCCCGCACGCTGCCCGGCGGGTCATGGGAATAACGCCGCCGGATCGCGGGTCGGCATCGTTTACGGTCGGAACTACGACGGTATCTGATCGTCTTCGAACCTCCGACTTTCGTTCTTGATTAATGAAAACATTCTTGGCAAATGCTTTCGCTCTCGTCCGTCTTGCGCCGGTCCAAGAATTTCACCTCTAGCGGCGCAATACGAATGCCCCCGGCCGTCCCTCTCAATCATGGCCCCGGGTTCCAGAAACCCACAAAATAGAACCGGAGTCCTATTCCATTATTCCTAGCTGCGGTATTCAGCGGCGACGGGCGGCCTGCTTTGAACACTCTAATTTTTTCAAAGTAAACGCTTCGGGCCCCGAGGACCGGACACCCAGTTAAGGGCATCCGGGGGGCGCCGTGAGGCAGGGGTCCGGGACAGGCGGTGGCTCGCCTCGCGGCGGACCGCCGGCCCGCTCCCGAGATCCAACTACGAGCTTTTTAACTGCAGCAACTTTAGTATACGCTATTGGAGCTGGAATTACCGCGGCTGCTGGCACCAGACTTGCCCTCCAATGGGTCCTCGCCCATGGGTTTAGGATACGCTCATTCCAATTACAGGGCCTCGAAAGAGACCTGTATTGTTATTTTTCGTCACTACCTCTCCGTGTCGGAAATGGGTAATTTGCGCGCCTGCTGCCTTCCTTGGATGTGGTAGCCGTTTCTCAGGCTCCCTCTCCGGAATCGAACCCTGATTCCCCGTTACCCGTGGTCACCATGGTAGGCGCCGAATGTACCATCGAAAGTTGATAGGGCAGACATTCGAATGAGTCGTCGCCGCCGCGGAGGGCGCGCGATCGGCCCGAGGTTATCTAGAGTCACCAAAGCGGCCGGGGCAGCCGAAGCCGCACCCGGATGGGTTTTGGATCTGATAAATGCACGCGTCCCCGACCCCCCGAGGGGAGCCGGGTCGGCGCTCGTTTGCATGTATTAGCTCTGGAATTGCCACAGTTATCCAAGTAGCGGGTGGAGCGATCAAAGGAACCATAACTGATTTAATGAGCCATTCGCAGTTTCACTGTACCGACCGTGTGCACTTAGACCTGCATGGCTTAATCTTTGAGACAAGCATATGCTACTGGCAGGATCAACCAGGTAAGCGCCCTGGAAGGAGAACCGCGACACGCTGGCTTCCTACACACGGGTCTCGCTCCGCTCGGGGCCCTTGGGGGGGGCTCGAGGACGGCGCGGCCGCTCATAGGGGACGCGTGCGGAACCCTCCTCCGTTGGGAGCAGAGGTGGGGGTTGGCCGCTGGGTCGAGGCCGTAACCGGGAAGGGTGCTTTTCGGGCGGGGAGGTGCGGGGCGCGGGTCGGCTCGAAGACTGGAACGGGGTGGGTGGTTGTCACCCGACCCGACCGTCCGAACCTTCCCACGCGCCCACGTCCGCCGCCGCCGTCGCAGACATTCGTTTCAGACGGGTCGTCTGAGTCTCCCGAGGTCGACGCGGCCTGCTGTCCCCGGAGGGAGGCCGCGTCTAGCGTTCGACGCGCAAAGCGGGGAGGAGCAAGCTGCCCATAGTGGTCTTTCGACCGGGCAGGGGCCGTCCCCAGGCGCGTCCGAAGTTCCAATCTACCAGGCAACCCAGAAGTGACGGGCCCAGAGGAGGGGTTGCGCTCCTCCGGGCCCCCGAGCAACCCGGAGGCGCCCGTTTTACGGAAATCCGACCAACCTTGTCCGAGCGGGGCTTCTGTCCCCTTCTCGACAAAACCCCGAAGGTCCGTTTTAGGACCGTCTTCGCTCAGACGGAAGCTCCGTCTCACAGACGAAACAGGCCGCGCCCGAGTCTGAGGCGCCCTCTCTGGGCTACGGCCAAGGAGGCAGGCCGTCGTGGGGATCTCGTTTGACGGCACGTTTTCGGACTCTGTCCGTTTTTCGGATGGAAACTTTCCTCCAGAGCGCCCTTCGTCACCGCTTACCGCCCCAGATAAAGCATCCTCCCCAGGATGCAGGCAAACCGAAACCGAGTTTTACGGAAGTCCGTCACCTTGTCCGAGCGGGGCGGTTGTCCCCTCCTCGACAAAACCCCGAAGGTCCGTTTTAGGACCGTCTTTGCTCCGAAGGGAGCTCCGTCACTGCCGACGGATTCGAAACGTGCCCGGCACCGAGGGGCTCTCCCCGCTCGTAAGTCAGGGAGTAGAGTGTTGATGGTAATCTGGTTTGACCGCACCATTTCAGTCTCTGTCCGTTTTTCGGGGGAGGAGCACCTTCCTCCGGGGGCGCCTGCTCTCCGTCACCTTGTCCGAGCGGATGGCTTGTCGCCCTCCTCGACAAAACCCCCAAGGTCCGTTTTAGGACCGTATTTGCTCCGACTGAAGCTCCGCCATGGCCGGTTTATTCGACCGTGCCCGACACCGAGGCACTCTCCCTGGTCGCCAGTCGGGGAGTCGCGAGTTCCTGGGAAACTTGTTTGACTGCACCGTATCCAGTCTCTGACCGTTTTTTTTGTTTGTTTGTTCTCTTTGGAGGAGCACCTTCCTCCGTGTGTGGCGCCTGTTTTCCTCTCACCTTGTTCGAGCGGAGGACTTTCCTCCACTGCTTTTTCTCCAGGGGTGTCTCAAGCCCCTGGAGTAGTTTCGCCCGTTCACCCAGACCGACAGTTCGACAAGCATATGGTACATCCGTTACTTCGGGATCAACCGAGGAGCCCCGGGCGGAGAACCACCACGCGCTGGCTTCCTACACACGGGTCTCGCTCCGCTCGAGCAAGGCCTCGAGACGGCACGGCCGCTCATAGGGCGCGTGAGGGGACCCTGCACCGGAGGCAGGGTGGGAGGGGGCCTCTGGATCAAGGCCGTAACCGGGAAGGGTGCTTTCAAAGCGAGGGATGCGCAGGGCGAAGTTCAGCTCTAAGACGGCTCCCCCACCAACCGACCGAGCGTCCCGACGCGCCCGCCGCCCCTGCGGACATCCGTTTCAGACGGACCATCTGAGTCTCCCGATGTCGACGCGGCCCGCGTTCCCCGGAGGGGGGCCGCGTCTCGTGCCGATGCGCAAATGGAGGGAGGAGCAAGCTGCCCAGAGTGGTCTCTCGACCGGGCAGGGGCCGTCCCCAGGCGCGTCCGAAGTTCCAATCAACCAGGCACCCCCGACGTGACAACCCGGAGGAGAGGGTGCGCTCCTCCGGGCCCAAGCACACCCAGGGCATAGCACCTTTGCCTGGGTATACTCACAGGGGGGGGTCTGGGTGTCCAAACCAGACCCACGTTTACTGGAAGTCTCGCCCGCACAAAGTGCACTTTTCTCTGGGCTGAGTCAGACCGTTTCCCCACCCGGTCTGACCAGCACGGTTCTCCGGTCCGAGTTCCTTGTCCGAGCGGAATCGTTGTCCTCCTCTCAACAAAACCCCGAAGGTCCGTTTTAGGACCGTCTTTGCTCCAGACGGAGCTCCAGGGGTGGCGGGCAAATCTGACTCTGACCCAGGACGGGCAACCCTCCCTGGGCTAGGGAGGTATGTCAGAGTGCATGGAGCTCTGAAGCCTCTGCACATTTATGGACTTCCACAGCCATAACCCACCATGTGCATTTTGAGCTTGATTCATGCCCAGGGGAAAGCAGCACCCTGCCTGGGATGCACTTTCAGAAAACCAGCCTGTCTTTTTTTTTTTTCCCGGAGACTGAACTCACTCCCCAGCCGGAGCGCACCAAGGCTGGGCTCGGCAGAGCTCCACCGCGCCGCGGTGTAATCAGTATTTTATACACACACAGAGTGGGTCTTGGTGGGGCTCACGACGCTCTGATGAGGTGGTGTGTGTTTCTCCACCGCACACACCCTCCTCCATAAAGGCCCGAAGGCCCGTTTTAGGACCGTCTTTGCTCCAGACGGAGCTCCAGGGGTGGCGGGTAAATCTGACTCTGACCCAGGACGGGCCACCCTCCCTGGGCTAGCCAGGTATGTCAGAGTGCATGGAGCTCTGAAGCCTCTGCACATTTATGCACTTAGTCATTTCTTCGAAATTGACTCCACAGCCAAACCCACCATGTGCATTTGAGCTTGATTCATGCCCAGGGAAAGCAGCACCCTGCCTGGGATGCACTTTCAGAAAACCAGCCTGTCTTTTTTTTTTTTTCCCAGAGACTGAACTCACTCCCCAGCCGGAGCGCACCAAGGCTGGGCTCGGCAGAGCTCAATCGCGCCGCGGTGTAATCTGTATTTTATACCCACACAGAGTGGGTCTGGGTAGAAGACCCACTACCCTCCTCCATAAAGGCCCGAAGGCCCGTTTTAGGACCGTCTTTGCTCCAGAAAGAGCTCCAGGGGTGGCAGGGAAATCTGACTCTGACCGAGGATGGGCCACCCTCTCTGGGCTGGCCAGGGAGGCCTGAGTGCCTGGAGGTTTGAGCCCACTGCACATTTTTGGACTTTGTTATTTTTCTAAAGAGCTTGTTTCTCCAGGGGCTTTGGACTTTAATTGTGCCCAGGCATGCTGCTCACCCTCCTCTGTAAAACCCCGAAGGCCCGTTTTAGGACCGTCTTTGCTCCAGAAGGAGCTCCAGGGGAGGCGGGGAAATCTGACTCTGACCGAGGACGGGCCACCCTCCCTGGGCTGGCCAGGGAGGTCTGAGAGCCTGGAGGTTTTGAGCCCACTGCAACTTTTTGGACTTTGTCATTTTTTTGAAGAGCTTGGCTTCTGGGTCAGTTTCTCCAGGGGCTTTGGGCTTTATTTGTGCCCAGGCATGCTGCTCACCCTCCTCTGTAAAACCCCGAAGGTACATTTTAGGACCGTCTTTGCTCCAGAAGGAGCTCCAGGGGTGGCGGAGAAATCTGACTCTGACCGAGGACGGGCAACCCTTCCTGGGCTGGCCAGGAAGGTCTGAGAGCCTGGAGGTTCGAACCCACTGCAACTTTTTGGACTTTGTCATTTTTTTTTGAAGAGCTTGGCTTCTGGGTCAGTTTCTCCAGGGGCTTTGGGCTTTATTTGTGCCCAGGCATGCTGCTCACCCTCCTCTGTAAAACCCCGAAGGTACATTTTAGGACCGTCTTTGCTCCAGAAGGAGCTCCAGGGGTGGCGGAGAAATCTGACTCTGACCGAGGACGGGCAACCCTTCCTGGGCTGGCCAGGAAGGTCTGAGAGCCTGGAGGTTCGAACCCACTGCAACTTTTTGGACTTTGTCATTTTTTTGAAGAGCTTGGCTTCTGGGTCAGTTTCTCCAGGGGCTTTGGGCTTTATTTGTGCCCAGGCATGCTGCTCACCCTCCTCTGTAAAACCCCGAAGGTACATTTTAGGACCGTCTTTGCTCCAGAAGGAGCTCCAGGGGTGGCGGAGAAATCTGACTCTGACCGAGGACGGGCAACCCTTCCTGGGCTGGCCAGGAAGGTCTGAGAGCCTGGAGGTTCGAACCCACTGCAACTTTTTGGACTTTGTCATTTTTTGAAGAGCTTGGCTTCTGGGTCAGTTTCTCCAGGGGCTTTGGGCTTTATTTGTGCCCAGGCATGCTGCTCACCCTCCTCTGTAAAACCCCGAAGGTACATTTTAAGACACTCTTTGCTCCAGAAGGGGCTCCAGGGGTGGCGGGGAAATCTGACTCTGACCGAGGACGGGCCACCCTTCCTGGGCTGGCCAGGAAGGTCTGAGAGCCTGGAGGTTCGAACCCACTGCAACTTTTTGGACTTTGTCATTTTTTGAAGAGCTTGGCTTCTGGGTCAGTTTCTCCAGGGGCTTTGGGCTTTATTTGTGCCCAGGCATGCTGCTCACCCTCCTCTGTAAAACCCCGAAGGTACATTTTAAGACACTCTTTGCTCCAGAAGGGGCTCCAGGGGTGGCGGGGAAATCTGACTCTGACCGAGGACGGGCCACCCTTCCTGGGCTGGCCAGGAAGGTCTGAGAGCCTGGAGGTTCGAACCCACTGCAACTTTTTGGACTTTGTCATTTTTTGAAGAGCTTGGCTTCTGGGTCAGTTTCTCCAGGGGCTTTGGGCTTTATTTGTGCCCAGGCATGCTGCTCACCCTCCTCTGTAAAACCCCCGAAGGTACATTTTAAGAACACTCTTTGCTCCAGAAGGGGCTCCAGGGGTGGCGGGGAAATCTGACTCTGACCGAGGACGGGCCACCCTTCCTGGGCTGGCCAGGGAGGTCTGAGAGCCTGGAGGTTCGAACCCACTGCAACTTTTTGGACTTTGTCATTTTTTGAAGAGCTTGGCTTCTGGGTCAGTTTCTCCAGGGGCTTTGGGCTTTATTTGTGCCCAGGCATGCTGCTCACCCTCCTCTGTAAAACCCCGAAGGTACATTTTAGGACCGTCTTTGCTCCAGAAGGAGCTCCAGGGGTGGCGGAGAAATCTGACTCTGACCGAGGACGGGCCACCCTTCCTGGGCTGGCCAGGGAGGTCTGAGAGCCTGGAGGTTCGAACCCACTGCAACTTTTTGGACTTTGTCATTTTTTGAAGAGCTTGGCTTCTGGGTCAGTTTCTCCAGGGGCTTTGGGCTTTATTTGTGCCCAGGCATGCTGCTCACCCTCCTCTGTAAAACCCCGAAGGTACATTTTAGGACCGTCTTTGCTCCAGAAGGAGCTCCAGGGGTGGCGGAGAAATCTGACTCTGACCGAGGACGGGCCACCCTTCCTGGGCTGGCCAGGGAGGTCTGAGAGCCTGGAGGTTCGAACCCACTGCAACTTTTTGGACTTTGTCATTTTTTGAAGAGCTTGGCTTCTGGGTCAGTTTCTCCAGGGGCTTTGGGCTTTATTTGTTAGGGGTTCAAGCCTCCACGGAGTGCCAAGCCCTGGGCCCAAGCCTCCAGAGTCAAACTCCCAGGGAGAAGCCTGGGGGACTCACCTTCTCCCAAAAACCAAATAGCCCGTTGCAGGACACCCTGTGCTCCGACAGGTCCTCCAGGACCGCGGGGCTAGGCGCTCCAAGCCGGGAATGAAGCACCGCGCTCGGCCGGGAAGGCCAGCTACGAGCGCATGCAGTTTGGTAGACGGTGACCCGCTGCACACTTCTTTAAACGTCCGTTACTCGGCCGAGGAGGGTCCTATCGACGCCAAATTTTTATCGAGTTTAGAACGGGACGAGACCTTTCCAAGGAGCCCCCGGGGGCCCGAGATACAGCCCGCCGAATGCGAAAAACGCAAATATCTCGGCGAAAACTCAACGGATCCGGCGAGCACCGAGCTCTTTGGAACCGTCTAGTCGAACTGAAAAGAACGATATGAGTTTCATGATTTTTGGTGCAGTTTTCGCGGAGATATTAGCCAAAAACCACCGGGAGCGCGTCAAAATGGCGGCCGCCGGTGACGTCACGGGCTCAGAAGAAAATCGCTCGTATCTCGGGAACGCGAAAACCCAGAGAGCTCAAATTCGGGTGAGGAGGTCCCGCGGGGACCCTTGCCCGAACGCGAGAGTCGCGGGCCTCGAGGACGCCCCCTACAGCGCCGCCGCTCGCCGGGAACAGGGACTTTGGACGGCCGTAACTCGGGGACCCCGGCGAGTTGGACCTCGTGGGTGGGCTCTTTCGAAAGGCCTCGTCCAGCCCACCGATCGATTAGAGTTTGGAGAATGTTGAGCGAGGGGCTCTCGAGTTATGAGCCGAAAAAGGTGCGCCTTTGACCGGGCGTAACTCCCTGGCCCGACCGCCCTCGGGGACGGGGGTGGGCTCTTTGGACAGGCCCTCTCGAGACCTGCAATCGACCAGAGTTTGAAATTTTTTCCCCTCGTCATTTTCGAGATATTCGCGAAAAACCAAATCCGGCGCCCGTGGCGGACACCCACGTCTCCAAGGGGACTTCCAGGACCGCGGAGCCCACCTGGCCGTGCCCGAGAACGGTGAGCCTTCCTGAGAACGCCACCAGAGCCTATGGGGCCCTGGGAGTCGCGACCCACTGCAGGTTTTGGACTCGGAGGAATTTTCAGACCAGAAAAAGGGCACCGACTTTGAACTCCCCTAACTCGGGGATCCTGGCGAGCTGGACCTCGTGGGTGGGCTCTCAGGTCCCCTCGAGACCCGCAGTTGAGTGGAGTTGGCCCGGTCATTTTCTAGATTCATTTGCGAAAAAACAATTCCCCATTCATTCAGTCCTCTGGCCAGTACCTACCTTAAGAGAGTCCAGGTTACTCCCGCCGTTTACCCGCTTCGGGGAACCGGGGCCCGAGACTCCTGGCGTGGGTGGGCCACTAGGAGACCACCACATGTCCAGAGTATGGAGTTCCAACTCGGCTCGGTTACAGAGATACGCCGCTTCACTCTGGTCCACCCTACCTTAAGAGAGTCCAGGTTACTCCCGCCGTTTACCCGCTTCGGGGAACCAGGACTTTGGGCATGGGGGAGCACCACGGCCCACCCTCCTACCGCGTCAGGGGACCGGGGGACCCCCACCCGCCCCCTCTGCCCACTTACACTCTGGTCACCCAACCTGGTTGGGGCCCCAGACTCCTGGCGTGGGTGGGCCACTAGGAGACCACGACACGTAGCCAGAGTATGGAGTTCCAACTCGGCTCGGTTACAGAGATATGCCGCTTCACTCTGGTCCACCCTACCTTAAGAGAGTCCAGGTTACTCCCGCCGTTTACCCGCTTCGGGGAACCGGGGCCCGAGACTCCTGGCG
>NW_027639366.1:200000-207500 GCF_949152265.1 Phoxinus phoxinus | reverse complement strand
ATAAAAGGCCGCGCCCGAGTCTGAGGCGCTCTCTCTGGGCTACGGCCAGGGAGGCGGGCCGTCGTGGGGATCTCGTTTGACGGCACGTTTTCGGACTCTGTCCGTTTTTCGGATGGAGACTTTCCTCCAGAGCGCCCTTCGTCACCGCTTACCGCCCCAGGTAAAGCATCCTCCCCAGGATGCAGGCAAACCGAAACCGAGCTTTACGGAAGGCCGTCACCTTGTCCGAGCGGGGCGGTTGTCCCCTCCTCGACAAAACCCCGAAGGTCCGTTTTAGGACCGTCTTTGCTCCAAAGGGAGCTCCGTCACTGCCGACGGATTCGAAACGTGCCCGGCACCGAGGGGCTCTCCCCGCTCGTAAGTCAGGGAGTGGAGTGTTGATGGTAATCTGGTTTGACCGCACCATTTCAGTCTCTGTCCGTTTTTCGGGGGAGGAGCACCTTCCTCCGGGGGCGCCTGCTCTCCGTCACCTTGCCCGAGCGGATCGCTTGTCGCCTCCTCGACAAAACCCCCAAGGTCCGTTTTAGGACCGTATTTGCTCCGACTGAAGCTCCGCCATGGCCGGTTTATTCGACCGTGCCCGACACCGAGGCACTCTCCCTGGTTGCCAGTCAGGGAGTCGTGAGTTCATGGGAAACTTGTTTGACTGCACCGTATCCAGTCTCTGACCGGTTTTTTTTTTTTGTCTGTTTTCTTCGGAGGTGCACCTTCCTCCGTGTGTGGCGCCTGTTTTCCTCTCACCTTGTTCGTGCGGAGGACTTTCCTCCACTGCTTTTTCTCCAGGGGTGTCTCAAGCCCCTGGAGTAGTTTCGCCCGTTCACCCAGACCGACAGTTCGACAAGCATATGGTACATCCGTTACTTCGGGATCAACCGAGGAGCCCCGGGCGGAGAACCACCACGCGCTGGCTTCCTACACACGGGTCTCGCTCCGCTCGAGCAAGGCCTCGAGACGGCACGGCCGCTCATAGGGCGCGTGAGGGGACCCTGCACCGGAGGCAGGAGGCCTCTGGATCAAGGCCGTAACCGGGAAGGGTGCTTTCAAAGCGAGGGATGCGCAGGGCGAAGTTCGGCTCTAAGACGGCTCCCCCCACCAACCGACCGAGCGTCCCGACGCGCCCGCCGCCCCTGCGGACATCCGTTTCAGACGGACCATCTGAGTCTCCCGATGTCGACGCGGCCCGCGTTCCCCGGAGGGGGGCCGCGTCTCGTGTCGACGCGCAAATCGAGGGAGGAGCAAGCTGCCCATAGTGGTCTCTCGACCGGGCAGGGGCCGTCCCCAGGCGCGTCCGAAGTTCCAATCAACCAGGCAACCCGGAGGAGAGGGTGCGCTCCTCCGGGCCCAAGCACACCCAGGGCATAGCACCTTTGCCTGGGTATACTCACAGGGGGGGTCTGGGTGTCCAAACCAGACCCACGTTTACTGGAAGTCTCGCCCGCACAAAGTGCACTTTTCTCTGGGCTGAGTCAGGCCGTTTCCCCACCCGGTCTGACCAGCACGGTTCTCCGGTCCGAGTTCCTTGTCCGAGCGGATTCGTTGTCCTCCTCTCAACAAAACCCCGAAGGTCCGTTTTAGGACCGTCTTTGCTCCAGACGGAGCTCCAGGGGTGGCGGGCAAATCTGACTCTGACCCAGGACGGGCCACCCTCCCTGGGCTAGCCAGGTACGTCAGAGTGCATGGAGCTCTGAAGCCTCTGCACATTTATGCACTTAGTCGTTTTTCCGAAATTGACTCCACAGCCAAACCCACCATGTGCATTTGAGCCTGATTCATGCCCAGGGAAAGCAGCACCCTGCCTGGGATGCACTTTCAGAAAACCAGCCTTGTCTTTTCCTGGAGACTGAACTCACTCCCCAGCCGGAGCGCACCAAGGCTGGGCTCGGCAGAGCTCCACCGCGCCGCGGTGTAATCAGTATTTTTATACACACACAGAGTGGGTCTGGGTGGGGCTCACGACGCTCTGATGAGGTGGTGTGTGTTTCTCCGCCGCACTCCCCTCCTCCATAAAGGCCCGAAGGCCCGTTTTAGGACCGTCTTTGCTCCAGAAGGAGCTCCAGGGGTGGCGGGGAAATCTGACTCTGACCGAGGATGTGCCACCCTCTCTGGGCTGGCCAGGGAGGCCTGAGTGCCTGGAGGTTTGAGCCCACTGCACATTTTTGGACTTTGTCATTTTTCTCAAGAGCTTGTTTCTCCAGGGGCGTTGGGCTTTATTTGTGCCCAGGCATGCTGCTCACCCTCCTCCATAAAGGCCCGAAGGCCCGTTTTAGGACCGTCTTTGCTCCAGAAGGAGCTCCAGGGGTGGCGGGGAAATCTGACTCTGACCGAGGATGGGCCACCCTCTCTGGGCTGGCCAGGGAGGCCTGAGTGCCTGGAGGTTTGAGCCCACTGCACATTTTTGGACTTTGTCATTTTTCTCAAGAGCTTGTTTCTCCAGGGGCGTTGGGCTTTATTTGTGCCCGGGCATGCTGCTCACCCTCCTCCATAAAGGCCCGAAGGCCCGTTTTAGGACCGTCTTTGCTCCAGAAGGAGCTCCAGGAGTGGCGGGGAAATCTGACTCTGACCGAGGATGGGCCACCCTCTCTGGGCTGGCCAGGGAGGCCTGAGTGCCTGGAGGTTTGAGCCCACTGCACATTTTTGGACTTTGTCATTTTTAAGAGTTTGGCTTCTGGGTCAGTTTCTCCAGGGGCTTTGGGCTTTATTTGTGCCAAGGCAGGCTGCTCAACCTCCTCTGTGAAATGCCCAAGGTACATTTTAGGACACTCTTTGCTCCAGAAGGAGCTCCAGGGGTGGCGGGGAAATCTGACTCTGACCGAGGACGGGCCACCCTCTCTGGGCTGGCCAGGGAGGCCTGAGTGCCTGGAGGTTTGAGCCCACTGCACATTTTTGGACTTTGTCATTTTTAAGAGCTTGGCTTCTGGGTCAGTTTCTCCAGGGGCTTTGGGCTTTATTTGTGCCCAGGCAGGCTGCTCAACCTCCTCTGTGAAATGCCCAGGGTACATTTTAGGACACTCTTTGCTCCAGAATGAGCTCCAGGGGTGGCGGGGAAATCTGACTCTGACCGAGGACGGGCCACCCTCTCTGGGCTGGCCAGGGAGGTCTGAGAGCCTGGAGGTTCGAGCCCACTGCAACTTTTTGGACTTTGTCATTTTTAAGAGCTTGGCTTCTGGGTCAGTTTCTCCAGGGGCTTTGGGCTTTATTTGTGCCCAGGCAGGCTGCTCAACCTCCTCTGTGAAATGCCCAAGGTACATTTTAGGACACTCTTTGCTCCAGAAGGAGCTCCAGGGGTGGCGGGGAAATCTGACTCTGACCGAGGACGGGCCACCCTCTCTGGGCTGGCCAGGGAGGTCTGAGAGCCTGGAGGTTCGAGCCCACTGCAACTTTTTGGACTTTGTCATTTTTAAGAGCTTGGCTTCTGGGTCAGTTTCTCCAGGGGCTTTGGGCTTTATTTGTGCCCAGGCAGGCTGCTCAACCTCCTCTGTGAAATGCCCAGGGTACATTTTAGGACACTCTTTGCTCCAGAATGAGCTCCAGGGGTGGCGGGGAAATCTGACTCTGACCGAGGACGGGCCACCCTCTCTGGGCTGGCCAGGGAGGTCTGAGAGCCTGGAGGTTCGAGCCCACTGCAACTTTTTGGACTTTGTCATTTTTAAGAGCTTGGCTTCTGGGTCAGTTTCTCCAGGGGCTTTGGGCTTTATTTGTGCCCAGGCAGGCTGCTCAACCTCCTCTGTGAAATGCCCAAGGTACATTTTAGGACACTCTTTGCTCCAGAAGGAGCTCCAGGGGTGGCGGGGGAAATCTGACTCTGACCGAGGACGGGCCACCCTCCCTGGGCTGGCCAGGGAGGTCTGAGAGCCTGGAGGTTCGAGCCCACTGCAACTTTTTGGACTTTGACATTTTTAAGAGCTTGGCTTCTGGGTCAGTTTCTCCAGGGGCTTTGGGCTTTATTTGTGCCCAGGCAGGCTGCTCAACCTCCTCTGTGAAATGCCCAAGGTACATTTTAGGACACTCTTTGCTCCAGAAGGAGCTCCAGGGGTGGCGGGGGAAATCTGACTCTGACCGAGGACGGGCCACCCTCCCTGGGCTGGCCAGGGAGGTCTGAGAGCCTGGAGGTTCGAGCCCACTGCAACTTTTTGGACTTTGACATTTTTAAGAGCTTGGCTTCTGGGTCAGTTTCTCCAGGGGCTTTGGGCTTTATTTGTGCCCAGGATATGTGCGCCGTTGCCGGGATGCACTTTTCAGAAAATCAGCCCGTCTTTTCCTGGAGGTTTCATGTTTTCCAGAGCTCCACCACAGCGGAGATTGAACTCGTTGCCCAGACAGAGTGCCTCCCTAGCTGGGCTTGGGTTGCTCCTGGAGGCCCTCTCCCTCCAGGACTTCCAGAGCTCCACCGTATTTGATACCGTATTTTATAATCTGTATTTTATACCCACCCAGAGTGGGGCTCACGTCAGTCTCTCCCCTCCTCAATAAAGGCCCGAAGACCCGTTTTAGGACCGTCTTTGCTCCAGGAAGAGCGCCAGGGGTGGCGGGCAAATCTGACTTTGACCCAGGGTGGCTCACCCTCCCCAGGCTGCCCGAGGAAGCACGGGTGCGTGGAGCCTACGAGCCTACAGCAACATTTGGGACTTTGGTTTTGGCGCGAGCTCAGCTCCAGAGTCCAGGCACAGGGTCATGCCTCCGAGGGAGCTCGAGCCCCAGGGTGGTGGGGGGGTTCAAGCCTCCACGGAGTGCCAAGCCCTGGGCCCAAGCCTCCAGAGTCAAACTCCCAGGGTGAAGCCTGGGGGACTGACCTTCTCCCAAAAACCAAATAGCCCGTTGCAGGACACCCTGTGCTCCGACAGGTCCTCCAGGACCGCGGGGCTAGGCGCTCCAAGCCGGGAATGAAGCACCGCGCTCGGCCGGGAAGGCCACCTACGAGTGCATGCAGTTTGGTAGACGGTGACCCGCTGCACACTTCTTTAAACGTCCGTAACTCGGCCGAGGAGGGTCCTATCGACGCCAAATTTTTATCGAGTTTAGAACGGGACGAGACCTTTCCAAGGAGCCCACCCACGGCCTCGGGAGCCCCCGGGGGCCCGAGATACAGCCCGCCGAATGCGAAAAACGCAAATATCTCGGCGAAAACTCAACGGATCCGGCGAGCACCGAGCTCTTTGGAACCGTCTAGTCGAACTGAAAAGAACGATACGAGTTTCATGATTTTTGGTGCTGTTTTCGCGGAGATATTAGCCAAAAACCACCGGGAGCGCGTCAAAATGGCGGCCGCCGGTGACGTCACGGGCTCAGAAGAAAATCGCTCGTATCTCGGGAACGCGAAAACCCAGAGAGCTCAAATTCGGGTGAGGAGGTCCCGCGGGGACCCTTGCCCGAACGCGAGAGTGGCGGGCCTCGAGGACGCCCCCTACAGCGCCGCCGCTCGCCGGGACCAGGGACTTTGAACGGCCGTAACTCGGGGACCCCGGCGAGTTGGACCTCGTGGGTGGGCTCTTTCGAAAGGCCTCGTCCAGCCCACCGATCGATTAGAGTTTGGAGAATATTGAGCGAGGGGCTCTCGAGTTATGAGCCGAAAAAGGTGCGCCTTTGACCGGGCGTAACTCCCTGGCCCGACCGCCCTCGGGGACGGGGGTGGGCTCTTTGGACAGGCCCTCTCGAGACCTGCAATCGACCAGAGTTTGACATTTTTTCCCCTCGTCATTTTCGAGATATTCGCGAAAAACCAAATCCGGCGCCCGTGACGGACACCCACGTCTCCAAGGGGACTTCCAGGACCGCGGGGCCCACCTGGCCGTGCCCGAGAACGGTGAGCCTTCCTGAGAACGCCACCAGAGCCTATGGGGCCCTGGGAGTCGCGACCCACTGCAGGTTTTGGACTCTGAGGAATTTTCAGACCAGAAAAAAGGGCCCCGACTTTGAACTCCCGTAACTCGGGGACCCTGGCGAGCTGGACCTCGTGGGTGGGCTCTCAGGTCCCCTCGAGACCCGCGGTTGAGTAGAGTTGGCCCGGTCATTTTCTAGATTCATTTGCGAAAAACCAATTCCCCATTCATTCAGTCCTCTGGCCAGTACCTACCTTAAGAGAGTCATGGTTAGTCGCGCGTTTACACTTCCAGGACCGCGGGCGCCGATCTGACCGCGCCAGATAACGGAGAGCCATCCTGGGAACGCCACCAGAGCCTCCGGGGGCCCTGGAAGTCCCGAACCACTGCGGGTTTTGGACTCGGAGGAATTTTCAGACCAGAAAAAGGGGCCCCGACTTTGAACTGACGTTACTCGGGGACCACTAGGAGACCCCCTAGTCACACAGAGTGTGCCCAGAGTGTGGAGCCCCAACTCGGCTTCGTCGCTGAGACACGCAGGTTCAAACTCACACTTAGACTCTGGTTCACCCTACCTTAAGAGAGTCCAGGTTACTCCTGCCGTTTACCCGTTTCGGGGAACCGGGGCCCGAGACTCCTGGCGTGGGTGGGCCACTAGGAGACCACCACGTGCCCAGAGTATGGAGTTCCAACTCGGCTCGGTTACAGAGATACGCCGCTTCACTCTGGTCCACCCTACCTTAAGAGAGTCCAGGTTACTCCCGCCGTTTACCCGCTTCGGGGAACCAGGACTTTGGGCATGGGGGAGCACCACGGCCCACCCTCCTACTGCGTCAGGGGACCGGGGGACCCCCACCCGCCCCCTCTGCCCACTTACACTCTGGTCACCCAACCTGGTTGGGGCCCCAGACTCCTGGCGTGGGTGGGCCACTAGGAGACCACCACGTGCCCAGAGTATGGAGCCCCAACTCGGCTCGGTTCCAGAGATAGGCCAGGTTAAAGTTTGGCAGGAGTAACTGTGACTCTCTTAAGGTAGGTTGTACGTTTGAAATGGTGTATCTCATTGATGAAGCAGAGTTGGGGCTCCATACTCGGGGTGTGTGGGGACCACTAGGAGACCCCCTTGTGCCCAGAGTATGGAGCCCCAACTCGGCTTGGTTCCAGAGATATGCCAGCTTGAAATTTGAACTTTGACCAGCTGTATCCAAAAAAGTAAGCCGAGTTGGGGCTCCATACTCGGGGTGTGTGGGGACCACTAGGAGACCCCCTTGTGCCCAGAGTATGGAGCCCCAACTCGGCTTGGTTCCAGAGATAGGCCAGCTTGAAATTTGAACTTTGACCGGCTGTATCCAAAAAAGTAAGCCGAGTTGGGGCTCCATACTCGGGGTGTGTGGGGACCACTAGGAGACCCCCTTGTGCCCAGAGCATGGAGCCCCAACTCGGCTTGGTTCCAGAGATATGCCAGCTTGAAATTTGAACTTTGACCGGGTGTATCCAAAAAAATAAGCCGAGTTGGGGCTCCATACTCGGGGTGTGTGGGGACCACTAGGAGACCCCCTTGTGCCCAGAGTATGGAGCCCCAACTCGGCTTGGTTCCAGAGATAGGCCAGCTTGAAATTTGAACTTTGACCGGCTGTATCCAAAAAAGTAAGCCGAGTTGGGGCTCCATACTCGGGGTGTGTGG
>NW_027639366.1:182500-192500 GCF_949152265.1 Phoxinus phoxinus | reverse complement strand
TTCGTTATCGGAATGAACCAGACAAATCGCTCCACCAACTAAGAACGGCCATGCACCACCACCCACAGAATCGAGAAAGAGCTATCAATCTGTCAATCCTTTCCGTGTCCGGGCCGGGTGAGCTTTCCCGTGTTGAGTCAAATTAAGCCGCAGGCTCCACTCCTGGTGGTGCCCTTCCGTCAATTCCTTTAAGTTTCAGCTTTGCAACCATACTCCCCCCGGAACCCAAAGACTCGTGGTTTCCCGCACGCTGCCCGGCGGGTCATGGGAATAACGCCGCCGGATCGCGGGTCGGCATCGTTTACGGTCGGAACTACGACGGTATCTGATCGTCTTCGAACCTCCGACTTTCGTTCTTGATTAATGAAAACATTCTTGGCAAATGCTTTCGCTCTCGTCCGTCTTGCGCCGGTCCAAGAATTTCACCTCTAGCGGCGCAATACGAATGCCCCCGGCCGTCCCTCTCAATCATGGCCCCGGGTTCCAGAAACCCACAAAATAGAACCGGAGTCCTATTCCATTATTCCTAGCTGCGGTATTCAGCGGCGACGGGCGGCCTGCTTTGAACACTCTAATTTTTTCAAAGTAAACGCTTCGGGCCCCGAGGACCGGACACCCAGTTAAGGGCATCCGGGGGGCGCCGTGAGGCAGGGGTCCGGGACAGGCGGTGGCTCGCCTCGCGGCGGACCGCCGGCCCGCTCCCGAGATCCAACTACGAGCTTTTTAACTGCAGCAACTTTAGTATACGCTATTGGAGCTGGAATTACCGCGGCTGCTGGCACCAGACTTGCCCTCCAATGGGTCCTCGCCCATGGGTTTAGGATACGCTCATTCCAATTACAGGGCCTCGAAAGAGACCTGTATTGTTATTTTTCGTCACTACCTCTCCGTGTCGGAAATGGGTAATTTGCGCGCCTGCTGCCTTCCTTGGATGTGGTAGCCGTTTCTCAGGCTCCCTCTCCGGAATCGAACCCTGATTCCCCGTTACCCGTGGTCACCATGGTAGGCGCCGAATGTACCATCGAAAGTTGATAGGGCAGACATTCGAATGAGTCGTCGCCGCCGCGGAGGGCGCGCGATCGGCCCGAGGTTATCTAGAGTCACCAAAGCGGCCGGGGCAGCCGAAGCCGCACCCGGATGGGTTTTGGATCTGATAAATGCACGCGTCCCCGACCCCCCGAGGGGAGCCGGGTCGGCGCTCGTTTGCATGTATTAGCTCTGGAATTGCCACAGTTATCCAAGTAGCGGGTGGAGCGATCAAAGGAACCATAACTGATTTAATGAGCCATTCGCAGTTTCACTGTACCGACCGTGTGCACTTAGACCTGCATGGCTTAATCTTTGAGACAAGCATATGCTACTGGCAGGATCAACCAGGTAAGCGCCCTGGAAGGAGAACCGCGACACGCTGGCTTCCTACACACGGGTCTCGCTCCGCTCGGGGCCCTTGGGGGGGGCTCGAGGACGGCGCGGCCGCTCATAGGGGACGCGTGCGGAACCCTCCTCCGTTGGGAGCAGAGGTGGGGGTTGGCCGCTGGGTCGAGGCCGTAACCGGGAAGGGTGCTTTTCGGGCGGGGAGGTGCGGGGCGCGGGTCGGCTCGAAGACTGGAACGGGGTGGGTGGTTGTCACCCGACCCGACCGTCCGAACCTTCCCACGCGCCCACGTCCGCCGCCGCCGTCGCAGACATTCGTTTCAGACGGGTCGTCTGAGTCTCCCGAGGTCGACGCGGCCTGCTGTCCCCGGAGGGAGGCCGCGTCTAGCGTTCGACGCGCAAAGCGGGGAGGAGCAAGCTGCCCATAGTGGTCTTTCGACCGGGCAGGGGCCGTCCCCAGGCGCGTCCGAAGTTCCAATCTACCAGGCAACCCAGAAGTGACGGGCCCAGAGGAGGGGTTGCGCTCCTCCGGGCCCCCGAGCAACCCGGAGGCGCCCGTTTTACGGAAATCCGACCAACCTTGTCCGAGCGGGGCTTCTGTCCCCTTCTCGACAAAACCCCGAAGGTCCGTTTTAGGACCGTCTTCGCTCAGACGGAAGCTCCGTCTCACAGACGAAACAGGCCGCGCCCGAGTCTGAGGCGCCCTCTCTGGGCTACGGCCAAGGAGGCAGGCCGTCGTGGGGATCTCGTTTGACGGCACGTTTTCGGACTCTGTCCGTTTTTCGGATGGAAACTTTCCTCCAGAGCGCCCTTCGTCACCGCTTACCGCCCCAGATAAAGCATCCTCCCCAGGATGCAGGCAAACCGAAACCGAGTTTTACGGAAGTCCGTCACCTTGTCCGAGCGGGGCGGTTGTCCCCTCCTCGACAAAACCCCGAAGGTCCGTTTTAGGACCGTCTTTGCTCCGAAGGGAGCTCCGTCACTGCCGACGGATTCGAAACGTGCCCGGCACCGAGGGGCTCTCCCCGCTCGTAAGTCAGGGAGTAGAGTGTTGATGGTAATCTGGTTTGACCGCACCATTTCAGTCTCTGTCCGTTTTTCGGGGGAGGAGCACCTTCCTCCGGGGGCGCCTGCTCTCCGTCACCTTGTCCGAGCGGATGGCTTGTCGCCCTCCTCGACAAAACCCCCAAGGTCCGTTTTAGGACCGTATTTGCTCCGACTGAAGCTCCGCCATGGCCGGTTTATTCGACCGTGCCCGACACCGAGGCACTCTCCCTGGTCGCCAGTCGGGGAGTCGCGAGTTCCTGGGAAACTTGTTTGACTGCACCGTATCCAGTCTCTGACCGTTTTTTTTGTTTGTTTGTTCTCTTTGGAGGAGCACCTTCCTCCGTGTGTGGCGCCTGTTTTCCTCTCACCTTGTTCGAGCGGAGGACTTTCCTCCACTGCTTTTTCTCCAGGGGTGTCTCAAGCCCCTGGAGTAGTTTCGCCCGTTCACCCAGACCGACAGTTCGACAAGCATATGGTACATCCGTTACTTCGGGATCAACCGAGGAGCCCCGGGCGGAGAACCACCACGCGCTGGCTTCCTACACACGGGTCTCGCTCCGCTCGAGCAAGGCCTCGAGACGGCACGGCCGCTCATAGGGCGCGTGAGGGGACCCTGCACCGGAGGCAGGGTGGGAGGGGGCCTCTGGATCAAGGCCGTAACCGGGAAGGGTGCTTTCAAAGCGAGGGATGCGCAGGGCGAAGTTCAGCTCTAAGACGGCTCCCCCACCAACCGACCGAGCGTCCCGACGCGCCCGCCGCCCCTGCGGACATCCGTTTCAGACGGACCATCTGAGTCTCCCGATGTCGACGCGGCCCGCGTTCCCCGGAGGGGGGCCGCGTCTCGTGCCGATGCGCAAATGGAGGGAGGAGCAAGCTGCCCAGAGTGGTCTCTCGACCGGGCAGGGGCCGTCCCCAGGCGCGTCCGAAGTTCCAATCAACCAGGCACCCCCGACGTGACAACCCGGAGGAGAGGGTGCGCTCCTCCGGGCCCAAGCACACCCAGGGCATAGCACCTTTGCCTGGGTATACTCACAGGGGGGGGTCTGGGTGTCCAAACCAGACCCACGTTTACTGGAAGTCTCGCCCGCACAAAGTGCACTTTTCTCTGGGCTGAGTCAGACCGTTTCCCCACCCGGTCTGACCAGCACGGTTCTCCGGTCCGAGTTCCTTGTCCGAGCGGAATCGTTGTCCTCCTCTCAACAAAACCCCGAAGGTCCGTTTTAGGACCGTCTTTGCTCCAGACGGAGCTCCAGGGGTGGCGGGCAAATCTGACTCTGACCCAGGACGGGCAACCCTCCCTGGGCTAGGGAGGTATGTCAGAGTGCATGGAGCTCTGAAGCCTCTGCACATTTATGGACTTCCACAGCCATAACCCACCATGTGCATTTTGAGCTTGATTCATGCCCAGGGGAAAGCAGCACCCTGCCTGGGATGCACTTTCAGAAAACCAGCCTGTCTTTTTTTTTTTTCCCGGAGACTGAACTCACTCCCCAGCCGGAGCGCACCAAGGCTGGGCTCGGCAGAGCTCCACCGCGCCGCGGTGTAATCAGTATTTTATACACACACAGAGTGGGTCTTGGTGGGGCTCACGACGCTCTGATGAGGTGGTGTGTGTTTCTCCACCGCACACACCCTCCTCCATAAAGGCCCGAAGGCCCGTTTTAGGACCGTCTTTGCTCCAGACGGAGCTCCAGGGGTGGCGGGTAAATCTGACTCTGACCCAGGACGGGCCACCCTCCCTGGGCTAGCCAGGTATGTCAGAGTGCATGGAGCTCTGAAGCCTCTGCACATTTATGCACTTAGTCATTTCTTCGAAATTGACTCCACAGCCAAACCCACCATGTGCATTTGAGCTTGATTCATGCCCAGGGAAAGCAGCACCCTGCCTGGGATGCACTTTCAGAAAACCAGCCTGTCTTTTTTTTTTTTTCCCAGAGACTGAACTCACTCCCCAGCCGGAGCGCACCAAGGCTGGGCTCGGCAGAGCTCAATCGCGCCGCGGTGTAATCTGTATTTTATACCCACACAGAGTGGGTCTGGGTAGAAGACCCACTACCCTCCTCCATAAAGGCCCGAAGGCCCGTTTTAGGACCGTCTTTGCTCCAGAAAGAGCTCCAGGGGTGGCAGGGAAATCTGACTCTGACCGAGGATGGGCCACCCTCTCTGGGCTGGCCAGGGAGGCCTGAGTGCCTGGAGGTTTGAGCCCACTGCACATTTTTGGACTTTGTTATTTTTCTAAAGAGCTTGTTTCTCCAGGGGCTTTGGACTTTAATTGTGCCCAGGCATGCTGCTCACCCTCCTCTGTAAAACCCCGAAGGCCCGTTTTAGGACCGTCTTTGCTCCAGAAGGAGCTCCAGGGGAGGCGGGGAAATCTGACTCTGACCGAGGACGGGCCACCCTCCCTGGGCTGGCCAGGGAGGTCTGAGAGCCTGGAGGTTTTGAGCCCACTGCAACTTTTTGGACTTTGTCATTTTTTTGAAGAGCTTGGCTTCTGGGTCAGTTTCTCCAGGGGCTTTGGGCTTTATTTGTGCCCAGGCATGCTGCTCACCCTCCTCTGTAAAACCCCGAAGGTACATTTTAGGACCGTCTTTGCTCCAGAAGGAGCTCCAGGGGTGGCGGAGAAATCTGACTCTGACCGAGGACGGGCAACCCTTCCTGGGCTGGCCAGGAAGGTCTGAGAGCCTGGAGGTTCGAACCCACTGCAACTTTTTGGACTTTGTCATTTTTTTTTGAAGAGCTTGGCTTCTGGGTCAGTTTCTCCAGGGGCTTTGGGCTTTATTTGTGCCCAGGCATGCTGCTCACCCTCCTCTGTAAAACCCCGAAGGTACATTTTAGGACCGTCTTTGCTCCAGAAGGAGCTCCAGGGGTGGCGGAGAAATCTGACTCTGACCGAGGACGGGCAACCCTTCCTGGGCTGGCCAGGAAGGTCTGAGAGCCTGGAGGTTCGAACCCACTGCAACTTTTTGGACTTTGTCATTTTTTTGAAGAGCTTGGCTTCTGGGTCAGTTTCTCCAGGGGCTTTGGGCTTTATTTGTGCCCAGGCATGCTGCTCACCCTCCTCTGTAAAACCCCGAAGGTACATTTTAGGACCGTCTTTGCTCCAGAAGGAGCTCCAGGGGTGGCGGAGAAATCTGACTCTGACCGAGGACGGGCAACCCTTCCTGGGCTGGCCAGGAAGGTCTGAGAGCCTGGAGGTTCGAACCCACTGCAACTTTTTGGACTTTGTCATTTTTTGAAGAGCTTGGCTTCTGGGTCAGTTTCTCCAGGGGCTTTGGGCTTTATTTGTGCCCAGGCATGCTGCTCACCCTCCTCTGTAAAACCCCGAAGGTACATTTTAAGACACTCTTTGCTCCAGAAGGGGCTCCAGGGGTGGCGGGGAAATCTGACTCTGACCGAGGACGGGCCACCCTTCCTGGGCTGGCCAGGAAGGTCTGAGAGCCTGGAGGTTCGAACCCACTGCAACTTTTTGGACTTTGTCATTTTTTGAAGAGCTTGGCTTCTGGGTCAGTTTCTCCAGGGGCTTTGGGCTTTATTTGTGCCCAGGCATGCTGCTCACCCTCCTCTGTAAAACCCCGAAGGTACATTTTAAGACACTCTTTGCTCCAGAAGGGGCTCCAGGGGTGGCGGGGAAATCTGACTCTGACCGAGGACGGGCCACCCTTCCTGGGCTGGCCAGGAAGGTCTGAGAGCCTGGAGGTTCGAACCCACTGCAACTTTTTGGACTTTGTCATTTTTTGAAGAGCTTGGCTTCTGGGTCAGTTTCTCCAGGGGCTTTGGGCTTTATTTGTGCCCAGGCATGCTGCTCACCCTCCTCTGTAAAACCCCCGAAGGTACATTTTAAGAACACTCTTTGCTCCAGAAGGGGCTCCAGGGGTGGCGGGGAAATCTGACTCTGACCGAGGACGGGCCACCCTTCCTGGGCTGGCCAGGGAGGTCTGAGAGCCTGGAGGTTCGAACCCACTGCAACTTTTTGGACTTTGTCATTTTTTGAAGAGCTTGGCTTCTGGGTCAGTTTCTCCAGGGGCTTTGGGCTTTATTTGTGCCCAGGCATGCTGCTCACCCTCCTCTGTAAAACCCCGAAGGTACATTTTAGGACCGTCTTTGCTCCAGAAGGAGCTCCAGGGGTGGCGGAGAAATCTGACTCTGACCGAGGACGGGCCACCCTTCCTGGGCTGGCCAGGGAGGTCTGAGAGCCTGGAGGTTCGAACCCACTGCAACTTTTTGGACTTTGTCATTTTTTGAAGAGCTTGGCTTCTGGGTCAGTTTCTCCAGGGGCTTTGGGCTTTATTTGTGCCCAGGCATGCTGCTCACCCTCCTCTGTAAAACCCCGAAGGTACATTTTAGGACCGTCTTTGCTCCAGAAGGAGCTCCAGGGGTGGCGGAGAAATCTGACTCTGACCGAGGACGGGCCACCCTTCCTGGGCTGGCCAGGGAGGTCTGAGAGCCTGGAGGTTCGAACCCACTGCAACTTTTTGGACTTTGTCATTTTTTGAAGAGCTTGGCTTCTGGGTCAGTTTCTCCAGGGGCTTTGGGCTTTATTTGTTAGGGGTTCAAGCCTCCACGGAGTGCCAAGCCCTGGGCCCAAGCCTCCAGAGTCAAACTCCCAGGGAGAAGCCTGGGGGACTCACCTTCTCCCAAAAACCAAATAGCCCGTTGCAGGACACCCTGTGCTCCGACAGGTCCTCCAGGACCGCGGGGCTAGGCGCTCCAAGCCGGGAATGAAGCACCGCGCTCGGCCGGGAAGGCCAGCTACGAGCGCATGCAGTTTGGTAGACGGTGACCCGCTGCACACTTCTTTAAACGTCCGTTACTCGGCCGAGGAGGGTCCTATCGACGCCAAATTTTTATCGAGTTTAGAACGGGACGAGACCTTTCCAAGGAGCCCCCGGGGGCCCGAGATACAGCCCGCCGAATGCGAAAAACGCAAATATCTCGGCGAAAACTCAACGGATCCGGCGAGCACCGAGCTCTTTGGAACCGTCTAGTCGAACTGAAAAGAACGATATGAGTTTCATGATTTTTGGTGCAGTTTTCGCGGAGATATTAGCCAAAAACCACCGGGAGCGCGTCAAAATGGCGGCCGCCGGTGACGTCACGGGCTCAGAAGAAAATCGCTCGTATCTCGGGAACGCGAAAACCCAGAGAGCTCAAATTCGGGTGAGGAGGTCCCGCGGGGACCCTTGCCCGAACGCGAGAGTCGCGGGCCTCGAGGACGCCCCCTACAGCGCCGCCGCTCGCCGGGAACAGGGACTTTGGACGGCCGTAACTCGGGGACCCCGGCGAGTTGGACCTCGTGGGTGGGCTCTTTCGAAAGGCCTCGTCCAGCCCACCGATCGATTAGAGTTTGGAGAATGTTGAGCGAGGGGCTCTCGAGTTATGAGCCGAAAAAGGTGCGCCTTTGACCGGGCGTAACTCCCTGGCCCGACCGCCCTCGGGGACGGGGGTGGGCTCTTTGGACAGGCCCTCTCGAGACCTGCAATCGACCAGAGTTTGAAATTTTTTCCCCTCGTCATTTTCGAGATATTCGCGAAAAACCAAATCCGGCGCCCGTGGCGGACACCCACGTCTCCAAGGGGACTTCCAGGACCGCGGAGCCCACCTGGCCGTGCCCGAGAACGGTGAGCCTTCCTGAGAACGCCACCAGAGCCTATGGGGCCCTGGGAGTCGCGACCCACTGCAGGTTTTGGACTCGGAGGAATTTTCAGACCAGAAAAAGGGCACCGACTTTGAACTCCCCTAACTCGGGGATCCTGGCGAGCTGGACCTCGTGGGTGGGCTCTCAGGTCCCCTCGAGACCCGCAGTTGAGTGGAGTTGGCCCGGTCATTTTCTAGATTCATTTGCGAAAAAACAATTCCCCATTCATTCAGTCCTCTGGCCAGTACCTACCTTAAGAGAGTCCAGGTTACTCCCGCCGTTTACCCGCTTCGGGGAACCGGGGCCCGAGACTCCTGGCGTGGGTGGGCCACTAGGAGACCACCACATGTCCAGAGTATGGAGTTCCAACTCGGCTCGGTTACAGAGATACGCCGCTTCACTCTGGTCCACCCTACCTTAAGAGAGTCCAGGTTACTCCCGCCGTTTACCCGCTTCGGGGAACCAGGACTTTGGGCATGGGGGAGCACCACGGCCCACCCTCCTACCGCGTCAGGGGACCGGGGGACCCCCACCCGCCCCCTCTGCCCACTTACACTCTGGTCACCCAACCTGGTTGGGGCCCCAGACTCCTGGCGTGGGTGGGCCACTAGGAGACCACGACAC
Source organism: Phoxinus phoxinus (assembly GCF_949152265.1). NCBI lineage: Eukaryota > Metazoa > Chordata > Actinopteri > Cypriniformes > Leuciscidae > Phoxinus > Phoxinus phoxinus. The sequence goes on along the minus strand of NW_027639366.1, from coordinate 183,820 downwards.
GTAGCCAGAGTATGGAGTTCCAACTCGGCTCGGTTACAGAGATATGCCGCTTCACTCTGGTCCACCCTACCTTAAGAGAGTCCAGGTTACTCCCGCCGTTTACCCGCTTCGGGGAACCGGGGCCCGAGACTCCTGGCGTGGGTGGGCCACTAGGAGACCACCACGTGCCCAGAGTATGGAGCTCCAACTCGGCTCGGTTACAGAGATACGCCCCTTCACTCTGGTCCACCCTACCTTAAGAGAGTCCAGGTTACTCCTGCCGTTTACCCGCTTCGGAGAACCAGGACTTTGGGCATGGGGGAGCACCACGGCCCACCCTCCTACCGCGTCAGGGGACCGGGGGACCCCCACCCGACCCCCCTCTGCCCACTTACACTCTGGTCACCCAACCTGGTCGGGGCTCCTGGCGTGGGTGGGCCACTAGGAGACCACGACACGTAGCCAGAGTATGGAGTTCCAACTCGGCTCGGTTACAGAGATATGCCGCTTCACTCTGGTCCACCCTACCTTAAGAGAGTCCAGGTTACTCCCGCCGTTTACCCGCTTCGGGGAACCGGGGCCCGAGACTCCTGGCGTGGGTGGGCCACTAGGAGACCACCACGTGCCCAGAGTATGGAGCCCCAACTCGGCTCGGTTCCAGAGATAGGCCAGGTTAAAGTTTGGCAGGAGTAACTGTGACTCTCTTAAGGTAGGTTGTACGTTTGAAATGGTGTATCTCATTGATCAAGCCGAGTTGGGGCTCCATACTCGGGGTGTGTGGGGACCACTAGGAGACCCCCTTGTGCCCAGAGTATGGAGCCCCAACTCGGCTTGGTTCCAGAGATAGGCCAGCTTGAAATTTGAACTTTGACCGGCTGTATCCAAAAAAGTAAGCCGAGTTGGGGCTCCATACTCGGGGTGTGTGGGGACCACTAGGAGACCCCCTTGTCCCCAGAGTATGGAGCCCCAACTCGGCTTGGTTCCAGAGATAGGCCAGCTTGAAATTTGAACTTTGACCGGCTGTATCCAAAAAAGTAAGCCGAGTTGGGGCTCCATACTCGGGGTGTGTGGGGACCACTAGGAGACCCCCTTGTGCCCAGAGTATGGAGCCCCAACTCGGCTTGGTTCCAGAGATATGCCAGCTTGAAATTTGAACTTTGACCGGGTGTATCCAAAAAAATAAGCCGAGTTGGGGCTCCATACTGGGGGCGTGGGGGGGCCACTAGGAGACCCCCTCATGCCCAGAGTATGGAGCCCCAACTCGGCTTCATCACTGAGATACACAGGTTCAAACTCACACATAGACTCTGGTTCACCCTACCTTAAGAGAGTCCAGGTTAC
>NW_027639366.1:165000-172500 GCF_949152265.1 Phoxinus phoxinus | reverse complement strand
GCGTTCCCCGGAGGGGGGCCGCGTCTCGTGTCGACGCGCAAATCGAGGGAGGAGCAAGCTGCCCATAGTGGTCTCTCGACCGGGCAGGGGCCGTCCCCAGGCGCGTCCGAAGTTCCAATCAACCAGGCAACCCGGAGGAGAGGGTGCGCTCCTCCGGGCCCAAGCACACCCAGGGCATAGCACCTTTGCCTGGGTATACTCACAGGGGGGGTCTGGGTGTCCAAACCAGACCCACGTTTACTGGAAGTCTCGCCCGCACAAAGTGCACTTTTCTCTGGGCTGAGTCAGGCCGTTTCCCCACCCGGTCTGACCAGCACGGTTCTCCGGTCCGAGTTCCTTGTCCGAGCGGATTCGTTGTCCTCCTCTCAACAAAACCCCGAAGGTCCGTTTTAGGACCGTCTTTGCTCCAGACGGAGCTCCAGGGGTGGCGGGCAAATCTGACTCTGACCCAGAACGGGCCACCCTCCCTGGGCTAGGGAGGTATGTCAGAGTGCATGGAGCTCTGAAGCCTCTGCACATTTATGGACTTAGTCGTTTTTCGTATTTGACTCCACAGCCAAACCCACCATGTGCATTTGAGCTTGATTCATGCCCAGGGGAAAGCAGCACCCTGCCTGGGATGCACTTTCAGAAAACCAGCCTGTCTTTTTCCCGGAGACTGTACTCACTCCCCAGCCGGAGCGCACCACGGCTGGTGCTCGGCAGAGCTCCACCGCTGCCGCGGTGTAATCAGTATTTTATACACACAAAGAGTGGGTCTGGGTGGGGCTCACGACGCTCTGATGAGGTGGTGTGTGTTTCTCCACCGCACTCCCCTCCTCCATAAAGGCCCGAAGGCCCGTTTTAGGACCGTCTTTGCTCCAGACTGAGCTCCAGGGGTGGCGGAGCAAATCTGACTCTGACCCAGGACGGGCCACCCTCCCTGGGCTAGCCAGGTACGTCAGAGTGCATGGAGCTCTGAAGCCTCTGCACATTTATGCACTTAGTCGTTTTTCCGAAATTGACTCCACAGCCAAACCCACCATGTGCATTTGAGCCTGATTCATGCCCAGGGAAAGCAGCACCCTGCCTGGGATGCACTTTCAGAAAACCAGCCTTGTCTTTTCCTGGAGACTGAACTCACTCCCCAGCCGGAGCGCACCAAGGCTGGGCTCGGCAGAGCTCCACCGCGCCGCGGTGTAATCAGTATTTTTATACACACACAGAGTGGGTCTGGGTGGGGCTCACGACGCTCTGATGAGGTGGTGTGTGTTTCTCCGCCGCACTCCCCTCCTCCATAAAGGCCCGAAGGCCCGTTTTAGGACCGTCTTTGCTCCAGAAGGAGCTCCAGGGGTGGCGGGGAAATCTGACTCTGACCGAGGATGTGCCACCCTCTCTGGGCTGGCCAGGGAGGCCTGAGTGCCTGGAGGTTTGAGCCCACTGCACATTTTTGGACTTTGTCATTTTTCTCAAGAGCTTGTTTCTCCAGGGGCGTTGGGCTTTATTTGTGCCCAGGCATGCTGCTCACCCTCCTCCATAAAGGCCCGAAGGCCCGTTTTAGGACCGTCTTTGCTCCAGAAGGAGCTCCAGGGGTGGCGGGGAAATCTGACTCTGACCGAGGATGGGCCACCCTCTCTGGGCTGGCCAGGGAGGCCTGAGTGCCTGGAGGTTTGAGCCCACTGCACATTTTTGGACTTTGTCATTTTTCTCAAGAGCTTGTTTCTCCAGGGGCGTTGGGCTTTATTTGTGCCCGGGCATGCTGCTCACCCTCCTCCATAAAGGCCCGAAGGCCCGTTTTAGGACCGTCTTTGCTCCAGAAGGAGCTCCAGGAGTGGCGGGGAAATCTGACTCTGACCGAGGATGGGCCACCCTCTCTGGGCTGGCCAGGGAGGCCTGAGTGCCTGGAGGTTTGAGCCCACTGCACATTTTTGGACTTTGTCATTTTTAAGAGTTTGGCTTCTGGGTCAGTTTCTCCAGGGGCTTTGGGCTTTATTTGTGCCAAGGCAGGCTGCTCAACCTCCTCTGTGAAATGCCCAAGGTACATTTTAGGACACTCTTTGCTCCAGAAGGAGCTCCAGGGGTGGCGGGGAAATCTGACTCTGACCGAGGACGGGCCACCCTCTCTGGGCTGGCCAGGGAGGCCTGAGTGCCTGGAGGTTTGAGCCCACTGCACATTTTTGGACTTTGTCATTTTTAAGAGCTTGGCTTCTGGGTCAGTTTCTCCAGGGGCTTTGGGCTTTATTTGTGCCCAGGCAGGCTGCTCAACCTCCTCTGTGAAATGCCCAGGGTACATTTTAGGACACTCTTTGCTCCAGAATGAGCTCCAGGGGTGGCGGGGAAATCTGACTCTGACCGAGGACGGGCCACCCTCTCTGGGCTGGCCAGGGAGGTCTGAGAGCCTGGAGGTTCGAGCCCACTGCAACTTTTTGGACTTTGTCATTTTTAAGAGCTTGGCTTCTGGGTCAGTTTCTCCAGGGGCTTTGGGCTTTATTTGTGCCCAGGCAGGCTGCTCAACCTCCTCTGTGAAATGCCCAAGGTACATTTTAGGACACTCTTTGCTCCAGAAGGAGCTCCAGGGGTGGCGGGGAAATCTGACTCTGACCGAGGACGGGCCACCCTCTCTGGGCTGGCCAGGGAGGTCTGAGAGCCTGGAGGTTCGAGCCCACTGCAACTTTTTGGACTTTGTCATTTTTAAGAGCTTGGCTTCTGGGTCAGTTTCTCCAGGGGCTTTGGGCTTTATTTGTGCCCAGGCAGGCTGCTCAACCTCCTCTGTGAAATGCCCAGGGTACATTTTAGGACACTCTTTGCTCCAGAATGAGCTCCAGGGGTGGCGGGGAAATCTGACTCTGACCGAGGACGGGCCACCCTCTCTGGGCTGGCCAGGGAGGTCTGAGAGCCTGGAGGTTCGAGCCCACTGCAACTTTTTGGACTTTGTCATTTTTAAGAGCTTGGCTTCTGGGTCAGTTTCTCCAGGGGCTTTGGGCTTTATTTGTGCCCAGGCAGGCTGCTCAACCTCCTCTGTGAAATGCCCAAGGTACATTTTAGGACACTCTTTGCTCCAGAAGGAGCTCCAGGGGTGGCGGGGGAAATCTGACTCTGACCGAGGACGGGCCACCCTCCCTGGGCTGGCCAGGGAGGTCTGAGAGCCTGGAGGTTCGAGCCCACTGCAACTTTTTGGACTTTGACATTTTTAAGAGCTTGGCTTCTGGGTCAGTTTCTCCAGGGGCTTTGGGCTTTATTTGTGCCCAGGCAGGCTGCTCAACCTCCTCTGTGAAATGCCCAAGGTACATTTTAGGACACTCTTTGCTCCAGAAGGAGCTCCAGGGGTGGCGGGGGAAATCTGACTCTGACCGAGGACGGGCCACCCTCCCTGGGCTGGCCAGGGAGGTCTGAGAGCCTGGAGGTTCGAGCCCACTGCAACTTTTTGGACTTTGACATTTTTAAGAGCTTGGCTTCTGGGTCAGTTTCTCCAGGGGCTTTGGGCTTTATTTGTGCCCAGGATATGTGCGCCGTTGCCGGGATGCACTTTTCAGAAAATCAGCCCGTCTTTTCCTGGAGGTTTCATGTTTTCCAGAGCTCCACCACAGCGGAGATTGAACTCGTTGCCCAGACAGAGTGCCTCCCTAGCTGGGCTTGGGTTGCTCCTGGAGGCCCTCTCCCTCCAGGACTTCCAGAGCTCCACCGTATTTGATACCGTATTTTATAATCTGTATTTTATACCCACCCAGAGTGGGGCTCACGTCAGTCTCTCCCCTCCTCAATAAAGGCCCGAAGACCCGTTTTAGGACCGTCTTTGCTCCAGGAAGAGCGCCAGGGGTGGCGGGCAAATCTGACTTTGACCCAGGGTGGCTCACCCTCCCCAGGCTGCCCGAGGAAGCACGGGTGCGTGGAGCCTACGAGCCTACAGCAACATTTGGGACTTTGGTTTTGGCGCGAGCTCAGCTCCAGAGTCCAGGCACAGGGTCATGCCTCCGAGGGAGCTCGAGCCCCAGGGTGGTGGGGGGGTTCAAGCCTCCACGGAGTGCCAAGCCCTGGGCCCAAGCCTCCAGAGTCAAACTCCCAGGGTGAAGCCTGGGGGACTGACCTTCTCCCAAAAACCAAATAGCCCGTTGCAGGACACCCTGTGCTCCGACAGGTCCTCCAGGACCGCGGGGCTAGGCGCTCCAAGCCGGGAATGAAGCACCGCGCTCGGCCGGGAAGGCCACCTACGAGCGCATGCAGTTTGGTAGACGGTGACCCGCTGCACACTTCTTTAAACGTCCGTAACTCGGCCGAGGAGGGTCCTATCGACGCCAAATTTTTATCGAGTTTAGAACGGGACGAGACCTTTCCAAGGAGCCCACCCACGGCCTCGGGAGCCCCCGGGGGCCCGAGATACAGCCCGCCGAATGCGAAAAACGCAAATATCTCGGCGAAAACTCAACGGATCCGGCGAGCACCGAGCTCTTTGGAACCGTCTAGTCGAACTGAAAAGAACGATACGAGTTTCATGATTTTTGGTGCTGTTTTCGCGGAGATATTAGCCAAAAACCACCGGGAGCGCGTCAAAATGGCGGCCGCCGGTGACGTCACGGGCTCAGAAGAAAATCGCTCGTATCTCGGGAACGCGAAAACCCAGAGAGCTCAAATTCGGGTGAGGAGGTCCCGCGGGGACCCTTGCCCGAACGCGAGAGTGGCGGGCCTCGAGGACGCCCCCTACAGCGCCGCCGCTCGCCGGGACCAGGGACTTTGAACGGCCGTAACTCGGGGACCCCGGCGAGTTGGACCTCGTGGGTGGGCTCTTTCGAAAGGCCTCGTCCAGCCCACCGATCGATTAGAGTTTGGAGAATATTGAGCGAGGGGCTCTCGAGTTATGAGCCGAAAAAGGTGCGCCTTTGACCGGGCGTAACTCCCTGGCCCGACCGCCCTCGGGGACGGGGGTGGGCTCTTTGGACAGGCCCTCTCGAGACCTGCAATCGACCAGAGTTTGACATTTTTTCCCCTCGTCATTTTCGAGATATTCGCGAAAAACCAAATCCGGCGCCCGTGACGGACACCCACGTCTCCAAGGGGACTTCCAGGACCGCGGGGCCCACCTGGCCGTGCCCGAGAACGGTGAGCCTTCCTGAGAACGCCACCAGAGCCTATGGGGCCCTGGGAGTCGCGACCCACTGCAGGTTTTGGACTCTGAGGAATTTTCAGACCAGAAAAAAGGGCCCCGACTTTGAACTCCCGTAACTCGGGGACCCTGGCGAGCTGGACCTCGTGGGTGGGCTCTCAGGTCCCCTCGAGACCCGCGGTTGAGTAGAGTTGGCCCGGTCATTTTCTAGATTCATTTGCGAAAAACCAATTCCCCATTCATTCAGTCCTCTGGCCAGTACCTACCTTAAGAGAGTCATGGTTAGTCGCGCGTTTACACTTCCAGGACCGCGGGCGCCGATCTGACCGCGCCAGATAACGGAGAGCCATCCTGGGAACGCCACCAGAGCCTCCGGGGGCCCTGGAAGTCCCGAACCACTGCGGGTTTTGGACTCGGAGGAATTTTCAGACCAGAAAAAGGGGCCCCGACTTTGAACTGACGTTACTCGGGGACCACTAGGAGACCCCCTAGTCACACAGAGTGTGCCCAGAGTGTGGAGCCCCAACTCGGCTTCGTCGCTGAGACACGCAGGTTCAAACTCACACTTAGACTCTGGTTCACCCTACCTTAAGAGAGTCCAGGTTACTCCTGCCGTTTACCCGTTTCGGGGAACCGGGGCCCGAGACTCCTGGCGTGGGTGGGCCACTAGGAGACCACCACGTGCCCAGAGTATGGAGTTCCAACTCGGCTCGGTTACAGAGATACGCCGCTTCACTCTGGTCCACCCTACCTTAAGAGAGTCCAGGTTACTCCCGCCGTTTACCCGCTTCGGGGAACCAGGACTTTGGGCATGGGGGAGCACCACGGCCCACCCTCCTACTGCGTCAGGGGACCGGGGGACCCCCACCCGCCCCCTCTGCCCACTTACACTCTGGTCACCCAACCTGGTTGGGGCCCCAGACTCCTGGCGTGGGTGGGCCACTAGGAGACCACCACGTGCCCAGAGTATGGAGCCCCAACTCGGCTCGGTTCCAGAGATAGGCCAGGTTAAAGTTTGGCAGGAGTAACTGTGACTCTCTTAAGGTAGGTTGTACGTTTGAAATGGTGTATCTCATTGATGAAGCAGAGTTGGGGCTCCATACTCGGGGTGTGTGGGGACCACTAGGAGACCCCCTTGTGCCCAGAGTATGGAGCCCCAACTCGGCTTGGTTCCAGAGATATGCCAGCTTGAAATTTGAACTTTGACCAGCTGTATCCAAAAAAGTAAGCCGAGTTGGGGCTCCATACTCGGGGTGTGTGGGGACCACTAGGAGACCCCCTTGTGCCCAGAGTATGGAGCCCCAACTCGGCTTGGTTCCAGAGATAGGCCAGCTTGAAATTTGAACTTTGACCGGCTGTATCCAAAAAAGTAAGCCGAGTTGGGGCTCCATACTCGGGGTGTGTGGGGACCACTAGGAGACCCCCTTGTGCCCAGAGCATGGAGCCCCAACTCGGCTTGGTTCCAGAGATATGCCAGCTTGAAATTTGAACTTTGACCGGGTGTATCCAAAAAAATAAGCCGAGTTGGGGCTCCATACTCGGGGTGTGTGGGGACCACTAGGAGACCCCCTTGTGCCCAGAGTATGGAGCCCCAACTCGGCTTGGTTCCAGAGATAGGCCAGCTTGAAATTTGAACTTTGACCGGCTGTATCCAAAAAAGTAAGCCGAGTTGGGGCTCCATACTCGGGGTGTGTGGGGACCACTAGGAGACCCCCTTGTGCCCAGAGCATGGAGCCCCAACTCGGCTTGGTTCCAGAGATATGCCAGCTTGAAATTTGAACTTTGACCGGGTGTATCCAAAAAAATAAGCCGAGTTGGGGCTCCATACTGGGGGCGTGGGGGGGCCACTAGGAGACCCCCTCATGCCCAGAGTATGGAGCCCCAACTCGGCTTCATCACTGAGATACACAGGTTCAAACTCACACATAGACTCTGGTTCACCCTACCTTAAGAGAGTCCAGGTTACTCCCGCCGTTTACCCGCTTCAGAGAACCGCGACTTTGGGCATGGGGGAGCACCACGGCCCACCCTCCTACCGCGTAAGGGGACCAGGGGACCGCCACCCGACTTGGAGCTCCAGGCGGGGACCCCCACCCAGGTCCACCACCCTCTGCCCGACTCGGAGGACCACAGCTCCGGGCAGGGACCCCCCACCGTGGTCTACCCTCTGCCCGACTCGGAGAACCAGAGCTCCAGGCAGGGACCCACACCAAGGTCCACCCTCTAGCCCGACTCTGAGAACCAGAGCTCCAGGCAGGGACCCCCACCGTGGTCCACCCTCTGCCCGACTCGGAGAACCAGAGCTCCTGCACAGCCCCGGCCTCCACCCGAACCCACGCACCGGCCGGACCCGGGGGTCCCACACTTAAGCCCAGGCATTACTGTCCCAGCCACCCCGCGCCACCAGAGAACCGGGCCACTGG
>NW_027639366.1:147500-155000 GCF_949152265.1 Phoxinus phoxinus | reverse complement strand
GAAGTTCGGCTCTAAGACGGCTCCCCCCACCAACCGACCGAGCGTCCCGACGCGCCCGCCGCCCCTGCGGACATCCGTTTCAGACGGACCATCTGAGTCTCCCGATGTCGACGCGGCCCGCGTTCCCCGGAGGGGGGCCGCGTCTCGTGTCGACGCGCAAATCGAGGGAGGAGCAAGCTGCCCATAGTGGTCTCTCGACCGGGCAGGGGCCGTCCCCAGGCGCGTCCGAAGTTCCAATCAACCAGGCAACCCGGAGGAGAGGGTGCGCTCCTCCGGGCCCAAGCACACCCAGGGCATAGCACCTTTGCCTGGGTATACTCACAGGGGGGGTCTGGGTGTCCAAACCAGACCCACGTTTACTGGAAGTCTCGCCCGCACAAAGTGCACTTTTCTCTGGGCTGAGTCAGGCCGTTTCCCCACCCGGTCTGACCAGCACGGTTCTCCGGTCCGAGTTCCTTGTCCGAGCGGATTCGTTGTCCTCCTCTCAACAAAACCCCGAAGGTCCGTTTTAGGACCGTCTTTGCTCCAGACGGAGCTCCAGGGGTGGCGGGCAAATCTGACTCTGACCCAGAACGGGCCACCCTCCCTGGGCTAGGGAGGTATGTCAGAGTGCATGGAGCTCTGAAGCCTCTGCACATTTATGGACTTAGTCGTTTTTCGTATTTGACTCCACAGCCAAACCCACCATGTGCATTTGAGCTTGATTCATGCCCAGGGGAAAGCAGCACCCTGCCTGGGATGCACTTTCAGAAAACCAGCCTGTCTTTTTCCCGGAGACTGTACTCACTCCCCAGCCGGAGCGCACCACGGCTGGTGCTCGGCAGAGCTCCACCGCTGCCGCGGTGTAATCAGTATTTTATACACACAAAGAGTGGGTCTGGGTGGGGCTCACGACGCTCTGATGAGGTGGTGTGTGTTTCTCCACCGCACTCCCCTCCTCCATAAAGGCCCGAAGGCCCGTTTTAGGACCGTCTTTGCTCCAGACTGAGCTCCAGGGGTGGCGGAGCAAATCTGACTCTGACCCAGGACGGGCCACCCTCCCTGGGCTAGCCAGGTACGTCAGAGTGCATGGAGCTCTGAAGCCTCTGCACATTTATGCACTTAGTCGTTTTTCCGAAATTGACTCCACAGCCAAACCCACCATGTGCATTTGAGCCTGATTCATGCCCAGGGAAAGCAGCACCCTGCCTGGGATGCACTTTCAGAAAACCAGCCTTGTCTTTTCCTGGAGACTGAACTCACTCCCCAGCCGGAGCGCACCAAGGCTGGGCTCGGCAGAGCTCCACCGCGCCGCGGTGTAATCAGTATTTTTATACACACACAGAGTGGGTCTGGGTGGGGCTCACGACGCTCTGATGAGGTGGTGTGTGTTTCTCCGCCGCACTCCCCTCCTCCATAAAGGCCCGAAGGCCCGTTTTAGGACCGTCTTTGCTCCAGAAGGAGCTCCAGGGGTGGCGGGGAAATCTGACTCTGACCGAGGATGTGCCACCCTCTCTGGGCTGGCCAGGGAGGCCTGAGTGCCTGGAGGTTTGAGCCCACTGCACATTTTTGGACTTTGTCATTTTTCTCAAGAGCTTGTTTCTCCAGGGGCGTTGGGCTTTATTTGTGCCCAGGCATGCTGCTCACCCTCCTCCATAAAGGCCCGAAGGCCCGTTTTAGGACCGTCTTTGCTCCAGAAGGAGCTCCAGGGGTGGCGGGGAAATCTGACTCTGACCGAGGATGGGCCACCCTCTCTGGGCTGGCCAGGGAGGCCTGAGTGCCTGGAGGTTTGAGCCCACTGCACATTTTTGGACTTTGTCATTTTTCTCAAGAGCTTGTTTCTCCAGGGGCGTTGGGCTTTATTTGTGCCCGGGCATGCTGCTCACCCTCCTCCATAAAGGCCCGAAGGCCCGTTTTAGGACCGTCTTTGCTCCAGAAGGAGCTCCAGGAGTGGCGGGGAAATCTGACTCTGACCGAGGATGGGCCACCCTCTCTGGGCTGGCCAGGGAGGCCTGAGTGCCTGGAGGTTTGAGCCCACTGCACATTTTTGGACTTTGTCATTTTTAAGAGTTTGGCTTCTGGGTCAGTTTCTCCAGGGGCTTTGGGCTTTATTTGTGCCAAGGCAGGCTGCTCAACCTCCTCTGTGAAATGCCCAAGGTACATTTTAGGACACTCTTTGCTCCAGAAGGAGCTCCAGGGGTGGCGGGGAAATCTGACTCTGACCGAGGACGGGCCACCCTCTCTGGGCTGGCCAGGGAGGCCTGAGTGCCTGGAGGTTTGAGCCCACTGCACATTTTTGGACTTTGTCATTTTTAAGAGCTTGGCTTCTGGGTCAGTTTCTCCAGGGGCTTTGGGCTTTATTTGTGCCCAGGCAGGCTGCTCAACCTCCTCTGTGAAATGCCCAGGGTACATTTTAGGACACTCTTTGCTCCAGAATGAGCTCCAGGGGTGGCGGGGAAATCTGACTCTGACCGAGGACGGGCCACCCTCTCTGGGCTGGCCAGGGAGGTCTGAGAGCCTGGAGGTTCGAGCCCACTGCAACTTTTTGGACTTTGTCATTTTTAAGAGCTTGGCTTCTGGGTCAGTTTCTCCAGGGGCTTTGGGCTTTATTTGTGCCCAGGCAGGCTGCTCAACCTCCTCTGTGAAATGCCCAAGGTACATTTTAGGACACTCTTTGCTCCAGAAGGAGCTCCAGGGGTGGCGGGGAAATCTGACTCTGACCGAGGACGGGCCACCCTCTCTGGGCTGGCCAGGGAGGTCTGAGAGCCTGGAGGTTCGAGCCCACTGCAACTTTTTGGACTTTGTCATTTTTAAGAGCTTGGCTTCTGGGTCAGTTTCTCCAGGGGCTTTGGGCTTTATTTGTGCCCAGGCAGGCTGCTCAACCTCCTCTGTGAAATGCCCAGGGTACATTTTAGGACACTCTTTGCTCCAGAATGAGCTCCAGGGGTGGCGGGGAAATCTGACTCTGACCGAGGACGGGCCACCCTCTCTGGGCTGGCCAGGGAGGTCTGAGAGCCTGGAGGTTCGAGCCCACTGCAACTTTTTGGACTTTGTCATTTTTAAGAGCTTGGCTTCTGGGTCAGTTTCTCCAGGGGCTTTGGGCTTTATTTGTGCCCAGGCAGGCTGCTCAACCTCCTCTGTGAAATGCCCAAGGTACATTTTAGGACACTCTTTGCTCCAGAAGGAGCTCCAGGGGTGGCGGGGGAAATCTGACTCTGACCGAGGACGGGCCACCCTCCCTGGGCTGGCCAGGGAGGTCTGAGAGCCTGGAGGTTCGAGCCCACTGCAACTTTTTGGACTTTGACATTTTTAAGAGCTTGGCTTCTGGGTCAGTTTCTCCAGGGGCTTTGGGCTTTATTTGTGCCCAGGCAGGCTGCTCAACCTCCTCTGTGAAATGCCCAAGGTACATTTTAGGACACTCTTTGCTCCAGAAGGAGCTCCAGGGGTGGCGGGGGAAATCTGACTCTGACCGAGGACGGGCCACCCTCCCTGGGCTGGCCAGGGAGGTCTGAGAGCCTGGAGGTTCGAGCCCACTGCAACTTTTTGGACTTTGACATTTTTAAGAGCTTGGCTTCTGGGTCAGTTTCTCCAGGGGCTTTGGGCTTTATTTGTGCCCAGGATATGTGCGCCGTTGCCGGGATGCACTTTTCAGAAAATCAGCCCGTCTTTTCCTGGAGGTTTCATGTTTTCCAGAGCTCCACCACAGCGGAGATTGAACTCGTTGCCCAGACAGAGTGCCTCCCTAGCTGGGCTTGGGTTGCTCCTGGAGGCCCTCTCCCTCCAGGACTTCCAGAGCTCCACCGTATTTGATACCGTATTTTATAATCTGTATTTTATACCCACCCAGAGTGGGGCTCACGTCAGTCTCTCCCCTCCTCAATAAAGGCCCGAAGACCCGTTTTAGGACCGTCTTTGCTCCAGGAAGAGCGCCAGGGGTGGCGGGCAAATCTGACTTTGACCCAGGGTGGCTCACCCTCCCCAGGCTGCCCGAGGAAGCACGGGTGCGTGGAGCCTACGAGCCTACAGCAACATTTGGGACTTTGGTTTTGGCGCGAGCTCAGCTCCAGAGTCCAGGCACAGGGTCATGCCTCCGAGGGAGCTCGAGCCCCAGGGTGGTGGGGGGGTTCAAGCCTCCACGGAGTGCCAAGCCCTGGGCCCAAGCCTCCAGAGTCAAACTCCCAGGGTGAAGCCTGGGGGACTGACCTTCTCCCAAAAACCAAATAGCCCGTTGCAGGACACCCTGTGCTCCGACAGGTCCTCCAGGACCGCGGGGCTAGGCGCTCCAAGCCGGGAATGAAGCACCGCGCTCGGCCGGGAAGGCCACCTACGAGCGCATGCAGTTTGGTAGACGGTGACCCGCTGCACACTTCTTTAAACGTCCGTAACTCGGCCGAGGAGGGTCCTATCGACGCCAAATTTTTATCGAGTTTAGAACGGGACGAGACCTTTCCAAGGAGCCCACCCACGGCCTCGGGAGCCCCCGGGGGCCCGAGATACAGCCCGCCGAATGCGAAAAACGCAAATATCTCGGCGAAAACTCAACGGATCCGGCGAGCACCGAGCTCTTTGGAACCGTCTAGTCGAACTGAAAAGAACGATACGAGTTTCATGATTTTTGGTGCTGTTTTCGCGGAGATATTAGCCAAAAACCACCGGGAGCGCGTCAAAATGGCGGCCGCCGGTGACGTCACGGGCTCAGAAGAAAATCGCTCGTATCTCGGGAACGCGAAAACCCAGAGAGCTCAAATTCGGGTGAGGAGGTCCCGCGGGGACCCTTGCCCGAACGCGAGAGTGGCGGGCCTCGAGGACGCCCCCTACAGCGCCGCCGCTCGCCGGGACCAGGGACTTTGAACGGCCGTAACTCGGGGACCCCGGCGAGTTGGACCTCGTGGGTGGGCTCTTTCGAAAGGCCTCGTCCAGCCCACCGATCGATTAGAGTTTGGAGAATATTGAGCGAGGGGCTCTCGAGTTATGAGCCGAAAAAGGTGCGCCTTTGACCGGGCGTAACTCCCTGGCCCGACCGCCCTCGGGGACGGGGGTGGGCTCTTTGGACAGGCCCTCTCGAGACCTGCAATCGACCAGAGTTTGACATTTTTTCCCCTCGTCATTTTCGAGATATTCGCGAAAAACCAAATCCGGCGCCCGTGACGGACACCCACGTCTCCAAGGGGACTTCCAGGACCGCGGGGCCCACCTGGCCGTGCCCGAGAACGGTGAGCCTTCCTGAGAACGCCACCAGAGCCTATGGGGCCCTGGGAGTCGCGACCCACTGCAGGTTTTGGACTCTGAGGAATTTTCAGACCAGAAAAAAGGGCCCCGACTTTGAACTCCCGTAACTCGGGGACCCTGGCGAGCTGGACCTCGTGGGTGGGCTCTCAGGTCCCCTCGAGACCCGCGGTTGAGTAGAGTTGGCCCGGTCATTTTCTAGATTCATTTGCGAAAAACCAATTCCCCATTCATTCAGTCCTCTGGCCAGTACCTACCTTAAGAGAGTCATGGTTAGTCGCGCGTTTACACTTCCAGGACCGCGGGCGCCGATCTGACCGCGCCAGATAACGGAGAGCCATCCTGGGAACGCCACCAGAGCCTCCGGGGGCCCTGGAAGTCCCGAACCACTGCGGGTTTTGGACTCGGAGGAATTTTCAGACCAGAAAAAGGGGCCCCGACTTTGAACTGACGTTACTCGGGGACCACTAGGAGACCCCCTAGTCACACAGAGTGTGCCCAGAGTGTGGAGCCCCAACTCGGCTTCGTCGCTGAGACACGCAGGTTCAAACTCACACTTAGACTCTGGTTCACCCTACCTTAAGAGAGTCCAGGTTACTCCTGCCGTTTACCCGTTTCGGGGAACCGGGGCCCGAGACTCCTGGCGTGGGTGGGCCACTAGGAGACCACCACGTGCCCAGAGTATGGAGTTCCAACTCGGCTCGGTTACAGAGATACGCCGCTTCACTCTGGTCCACCCTACCTTAAGAGAGTCCAGGTTACTCCCGCCGTTTACCCGCTTCGGGGAACCAGGACTTTGGGCATGGGGGAGCACCACGGCCCACCCTCCTACTGCGTCAGGGGACCGGGGGACCCCCACCCGCCCCCTCTGCCCACTTACACTCTGGTCACCCAACCTGGTTGGGGCCCCAGACTCCTGGCGTGGGTGGGCCACTAGGAGACCACCACGTGCCCAGAGTATGGAGCCCCAACTCGGCTCGGTTCCAGAGATAGGCCAGGTTAAAGTTTGGCAGGAGTAACTGTGACTCTCTTAAGGTAGGTTGTACGTTTGAAATGGTGTATCTCATTGATGAAGCAGAGTTGGGGCTCCATACTCGGGGTGTGTGGGGACCACTAGGAGACCCCCTTGTGCCCAGAGTATGGAGCCCCAACTCGGCTTGGTTCCAGAGATATGCCAGCTTGAAATTTGAACTTTGACCAGCTGTATCCAAAAAAGTAAGCCGAGTTGGGGCTCCATACTCGGGGTGTGTGGGGACCACTAGGAGACCCCCTTGTGCCCAGAGTATGGAGCCCCAACTCGGCTTGGTTCCAGAGATAGGCCAGCTTGAAATTTGAACTTTGACCGGCTGTATCCAAAAAAGTAAGCCGAGTTGGGGCTCCATACTCGGGGTGTGTGGGGACCACTAGGAGACCCCCTTGTGCCCAGAGCATGGAGCCCCAACTCGGCTTGGTTCCAGAGATATGCCAGCTTGAAATTTGAACTTTGACCGGGTGTATCCAAAAAAATAAGCCGAGTTGGGGCTCCATACTCGGGGTGTGTGGGGACCACTAGGAGACCCCCTTGTGCCCAGAGTATGGAGCCCCAACTCGGCTTGGTTCCAGAGATAGGCCAGCTTGAAATTTGAACTTTGACCGGCTGTATCCAAAAAAGTAAGCCGAGTTGGGGCTCCATACTCGGGGTGTGTGGGGACCACTAGGAGACCCCCTTGTGCCCAGAGCATGGAGCCCCAACTCGGCTTGGTTCCAGAGATATGCCAGCTTGAAATTTGAACTTTGACCGGGTGTATCCAAAAAAATAAGCCGAGTTGGGGCTCCATACTGGGGGCGTGGGGGGGCCACTAGGAGACCCCCTCATGCCCAGAGTATGGAGCCCCAACTCGGCTTCATCACTGAGATACACAGGTTCAAACTCACACATAGACTCTGGTTCACCCTACCTTAAGAGAGTCCAGGTTACTCCCGCCGTTTACCCGCTTCAGAGAACCGCGACTTTGGGCATGGGGGAGCACCACGGCCCACCCTCCTACCGCGTAAGGGGACCAGGGGACCGCCACCCGACTTGGAGCTCCAGGCGGGGACCCCCACCCAGGTCCACCACCCTCTGCCCGACTCGGAGGACCACAGCTCCGGGCAGGGACCCCCCACCGTGGTCTACCCTCTGCCCGACTCGGAGAACCAGAGCTCCAGGCAGGGACCCACACCAAGGTCCACCCTCTAGCCCGACTCTGAGAACCAGAGCTCCAGGCAGGGACCCCCACCGTGGTCCACCCTCTGCCCGACTCGGAGAACCAGAGC
>NW_027639366.1:85000-137500 GCF_949152265.1 Phoxinus phoxinus | reverse complement strand
CCTCGAGACGGCACGGCCGCTCATAGGGCGCGTGAGGGGACCCTGCACCGGAGGCAGGAGGCCTCTGGATCAAGGCCGTAACCGGGAAGGGTGCTTTCAAAGCGAGGGATGCGCAGGGCGAAGTTCGGCTCTAAGACGGCTCCCCCCACCAACCGACCGAGCGTCCCGACGCGCCCGCCGCCCCTGCGGACATCCGTTTCAGACGGACCATCTGAGTCTCCCGATGTCGACGCGGCCCGCGTTCCCCGGAGGGGGGCCGCGTCTCGTGTCGACGCGCAAATCGAGGGAGGAGCAAGCTGCCCATAGTGGTCTCTCGACCGGGCAGGGGCCGTCCCCAGGCGCGTCCGAAGTTCCAATCAACCAGGCAACCCGGAGGAGAGGGTGCGCTCCTCCGGGCCCAAGCACACCCAGGGCATAGCACCTTTGCCTGGGTATACTCACAGGGGGGGTCTGGGTGTCCAAACCAGACCCACGTTTACTGGAAGTCTCGCCCGCACAAAGTGCACTTTTCTCTGGGCTGAGTCAGGCCGTTTCCCCACCCGGTCTGACCAGCACGGTTCTCCGGTCCGAGTTCCTTGTCCGAGCGGATTCGTTGTCCTCCTCTCAACAAAACCCCGAAGGTCCGTTTTAGGACCGTCTTTGCTCCAGACGGAGCTCCAGGGGTGGCGGGCAAATCTGACTCTGACCCAGAACGGGCCACCCTCCCTGGGCTAGGGAGGTATGTCAGAGTGCATGGAGCTCTGAAGCCTCTGCACATTTATGGACTTAGTCGTTTTTCGTATTTGACTCCACAGCCAAACCCACCATGTGCATTTGAGCTTGATTCATGCCCAGGGGAAAGCAGCACCCTGCCTGGGATGCACTTTCAGAAAACCAGCCTGTCTTTTTCCCGGAGACTGTACTCACTCCCCAGCCGGAGCGCACCACGGCTGGTGCTCGGCAGAGCTCCACCGCTGCCGCGGTGTAATCAGTATTTTATACACACAAAGAGTGGGTCTGGGTGGGGCTCACGACGCTCTGATGAGGTGGTGTGTGTTTCTCCACCGCACTCCCCTCCTCCATAAAGGCCCGAAGGCCCGTTTTAGGACCGTCTTTGCTCCAGACTGAGCTCCAGGGGTGGCGGAGCAAATCTGACTCTGACCCAGGACGGGCCACCCTCCCTGGGCTAGCCAGGTACGTCAGAGTGCATGGAGCTCTGAAGCCTCTGCACATTTATGCACTTAGTCGTTTTTCCGAAATTGACTCCACAGCCAAACCCACCATGTGCATTTGAGCCTGATTCATGCCCAGGGAAAGCAGCACCCTGCCTGGGATGCACTTTCAGAAAACCAGCCTTGTCTTTTCCTGGAGACTGAACTCACTCCCCAGCCGGAGCGCACCAAGGCTGGGCTCGGCAGAGCTCCACCGCGCCGCGGTGTAATCAGTATTTTTATACACACACAGAGTGGGTCTGGGTGGGGCTCACGACGCTCTGATGAGGTGGTGTGTGTTTCTCCGCCGCACTCCCCTCCTCCATAAAGGCCCGAAGGCCCGTTTTAGGACCGTCTTTGCTCCAGAAGGAGCTCCAGGGGTGGCGGGGAAATCTGACTCTGACCGAGGATGTGCCACCCTCTCTGGGCTGGCCAGGGAGGCCTGAGTGCCTGGAGGTTTGAGCCCACTGCACATTTTTGGACTTTGTCATTTTTCTCAAGAGCTTGTTTCTCCAGGGGCGTTGGGCTTTATTTGTGCCCAGGCATGCTGCTCACCCTCCTCCATAAAGGCCCGAAGGCCCGTTTTAGGACCGTCTTTGCTCCAGAAGGAGCTCCAGGGGTGGCGGGGAAATCTGACTCTGACCGAGGATGGGCCACCCTCTCTGGGCTGGCCAGGGAGGCCTGAGTGCCTGGAGGTTTGAGCCCACTGCACATTTTTGGACTTTGTCATTTTTCTCAAGAGCTTGTTTCTCCAGGGGCGTTGGGCTTTATTTGTGCCCGGGCATGCTGCTCACCCTCCTCCATAAAGGCCCGAAGGCCCGTTTTAGGACCGTCTTTGCTCCAGAAGGAGCTCCAGGAGTGGCGGGGAAATCTGACTCTGACCGAGGATGGGCCACCCTCTCTGGGCTGGCCAGGGAGGCCTGAGTGCCTGGAGGTTTGAGCCCACTGCACATTTTTGGACTTTGTCATTTTTAAGAGTTTGGCTTCTGGGTCAGTTTCTCCAGGGGCTTTGGGCTTTATTTGTGCCAAGGCAGGCTGCTCAACCTCCTCTGTGAAATGCCCAAGGTACATTTTAGGACACTCTTTGCTCCAGAAGGAGCTCCAGGGGTGGCGGGGAAATCTGACTCTGACCGAGGACGGGCCACCCTCTCTGGGCTGGCCAGGGAGGCCTGAGTGCCTGGAGGTTTGAGCCCACTGCACATTTTTGGACTTTGTCATTTTTAAGAGCTTGGCTTCTGGGTCAGTTTCTCCAGGGGCTTTGGGCTTTATTTGTGCCCAGGCAGGCTGCTCAACCTCCTCTGTGAAATGCCCAGGGTACATTTTAGGACACTCTTTGCTCCAGAATGAGCTCCAGGGGTGGCGGGGAAATCTGACTCTGACCGAGGACGGGCCACCCTCTCTGGGCTGGCCAGGGAGGTCTGAGAGCCTGGAGGTTCGAGCCCACTGCAACTTTTTGGACTTTGTCATTTTTAAGAGCTTGGCTTCTGGGTCAGTTTCTCCAGGGGCTTTGGGCTTTATTTGTGCCCAGGCAGGCTGCTCAACCTCCTCTGTGAAATGCCCAAGGTACATTTTAGGACACTCTTTGCTCCAGAAGGAGCTCCAGGGGTGGCGGGGAAATCTGACTCTGACCGAGGACGGGCCACCCTCTCTGGGCTGGCCAGGGAGGTCTGAGAGCCTGGAGGTTCGAGCCCACTGCAACTTTTTGGACTTTGTCATTTTTAAGAGCTTGGCTTCTGGGTCAGTTTCTCCAGGGGCTTTGGGCTTTATTTGTGCCCAGGCAGGCTGCTCAACCTCCTCTGTGAAATGCCCAGGGTACATTTTAGGACACTCTTTGCTCCAGAATGAGCTCCAGGGGTGGCGGGGAAATCTGACTCTGACCGAGGACGGGCCACCCTCTCTGGGCTGGCCAGGGAGGTCTGAGAGCCTGGAGGTTCGAGCCCACTGCAACTTTTTGGACTTTGTCATTTTTAAGAGCTTGGCTTCTGGGTCAGTTTCTCCAGGGGCTTTGGGCTTTATTTGTGCCCAGGCAGGCTGCTCAACCTCCTCTGTGAAATGCCCAAGGTACATTTTAGGACACTCTTTGCTCCAGAAGGAGCTCCAGGGGTGGCGGGGGAAATCTGACTCTGACCGAGGACGGGCCACCCTCCCTGGGCTGGCCAGGGAGGTCTGAGAGCCTGGAGGTTCGAGCCCACTGCAACTTTTTGGACTTTGACATTTTTAAGAGCTTGGCTTCTGGGTCAGTTTCTCCAGGGGCTTTGGGCTTTATTTGTGCCCAGGCAGGCTGCTCAACCTCCTCTGTGAAATGCCCAAGGTACATTTTAGGACACTCTTTGCTCCAGAAGGAGCTCCAGGGGTGGCGGGGGAAATCTGACTCTGACCGAGGACGGGCCACCCTCCCTGGGCTGGCCAGGGAGGTCTGAGAGCCTGGAGGTTCGAGCCCACTGCAACTTTTTGGACTTTGACATTTTTAAGAGCTTGGCTTCTGGGTCAGTTTCTCCAGGGGCTTTGGGCTTTATTTGTGCCCAGGATATGTGCGCCGTTGCCGGGATGCACTTTTCAGAAAATCAGCCCGTCTTTTCCTGGAGGTTTCATGTTTTCCAGAGCTCCACCACAGCGGAGATTGAACTCGTTGCCCAGACAGAGTGCCTCCCTAGCTGGGCTTGGGTTGCTCCTGGAGGCCCTCTCCCTCCAGGACTTCCAGAGCTCCACCGTATTTGATACCGTATTTTATAATCTGTATTTTATACCCACCCAGAGTGGGGCTCACGTCAGTCTCTCCCCTCCTCAATAAAGGCCCGAAGACCCGTTTTAGGACCGTCTTTGCTCCAGGAAGAGCGCCAGGGGTGGCGGGCAAATCTGACTTTGACCCAGGGTGGCTCACCCTCCCCAGGCTGCCCGAGGAAGCACGGGTGCGTGGAGCCTACGAGCCTACAGCAACATTTGGGACTTTGGTTTTGGCGCGAGCTCAGCTCCAGAGTCCAGGCACAGGGTCATGCCTCCGAGGGAGCTCGAGCCCCAGGGTGGTGGGGGGGTTCAAGCCTCCACGGAGTGCCAAGCCCTGGGCCCAAGCCTCCAGAGTCAAACTCCCAGGGTGAAGCCTGGGGGACTGACCTTCTCCCAAAAACCAAATAGCCCGTTGCAGGACACCCTGTGCTCCGACAGGTCCTCCAGGACCGCGGGGCTAGGCGCTCCAAGCCGGGAATGAAGCACCGCGCTCGGCCGGGAAGGCCACCTACGAGCGCATGCAGTTTGGTAGACGGTGACCCGCTGCACACTTCTTTAAACGTCCGTAACTCGGCCGAGGAGGGTCCTATCGACGCCAAATTTTTATCGAGTTTAGAACGGGACGAGACCTTTCCAAGGAGCCCACCCACGGCCTCGGGAGCCCCCGGGGGCCCGAGATACAGCCCGCCGAATGCGAAAAACGCAAATATCTCGGCGAAAACTCAACGGATCCGGCGAGCACCGAGCTCTTTGGAACCGTCTAGTCGAACTGAAAAGAACGATACGAGTTTCATGATTTTTGGTGCTGTTTTCGCGGAGATATTAGCCAAAAACCACCGGGAGCGCGTCAAAATGGCGGCCGCCGGTGACGTCACGGGCTCAGAAGAAAATCGCTCGTATCTCGGGAACGCGAAAACCCAGAGAGCTCAAATTCGGGTGAGGAGGTCCCGCGGGGACCCTTGCCCGAACGCGAGAGTGGCGGGCCTCGAGGACGCCCCCTACAGCGCCGCCGCTCGCCGGGACCAGGGACTTTGAACGGCCGTAACTCGGGGACCCCGGCGAGTTGGACCTCGTGGGTGGGCTCTTTCGAAAGGCCTCGTCCAGCCCACCGATCGATTAGAGTTTGGAGAATATTGAGCGAGGGGCTCTCGAGTTATGAGCCGAAAAAGGTGCGCCTTTGACCGGGCGTAACTCCCTGGCCCGACCGCCCTCGGGGACGGGGGTGGGCTCTTTGGACAGGCCCTCTCGAGACCTGCAATCGACCAGAGTTTGACATTTTTTCCCCTCGTCATTTTCGAGATATTCGCGAAAAACCAAATCCGGCGCCCGTGACGGACACCCACGTCTCCAAGGGGACTTCCAGGACCGCGGGGCCCACCTGGCCGTGCCCGAGAACGGTGAGCCTTCCTGAGAACGCCACCAGAGCCTATGGGGCCCTGGGAGTCGCGACCCACTGCAGGTTTTGGACTCTGAGGAATTTTCAGACCAGAAAAAAGGGCCCCGACTTTGAACTCCCGTAACTCGGGGACCCTGGCGAGCTGGACCTCGTGGGTGGGCTCTCAGGTCCCCTCGAGACCCGCGGTTGAGTAGAGTTGGCCCGGTCATTTTCTAGATTCATTTGCGAAAAACCAATTCCCCATTCATTCAGTCCTCTGGCCAGTACCTACCTTAAGAGAGTCATGGTTAGTCGCGCGTTTACACTTCCAGGACCGCGGGCGCCGATCTGACCGCGCCAGATAACGGAGAGCCATCCTGGGAACGCCACCAGAGCCTCCGGGGGCCCTGGAAGTCCCGAACCACTGCGGGTTTTGGACTCGGAGGAATTTTCAGACCAGAAAAAGGGGCCCCGACTTTGAACTGACGTTACTCGGGGACCACTAGGAGACCCCCTAGTCACACAGAGTGTGCCCAGAGTGTGGAGCCCCAACTCGGCTTCGTCGCTGAGACACGCAGGTTCAAACTCACACTTAGACTCTGGTTCACCCTACCTTAAGAGAGTCCAGGTTACTCCTGCCGTTTACCCGTTTCGGGGAACCGGGGCCCGAGACTCCTGGCGTGGGTGGGCCACTAGGAGACCACCACGTGCCCAGAGTATGGAGTTCCAACTCGGCTCGGTTACAGAGATACGCCGCTTCACTCTGGTCCACCCTACCTTAAGAGAGTCCAGGTTACTCCCGCCGTTTACCCGCTTCGGGGAACCAGGACTTTGGGCATGGGGGAGCACCACGGCCCACCCTCCTACCGCGTCAGGGGACCGGGGGACCCCCACCCGCCCCCTCTGCCCACTTACACTCTGGTCACCCAACCTGGTTGGGGCCCCAGACTCCTGGCGTGGGTGGGCCACTAGGAGACCACCACGTGCCCAGAGTATGGAGTTCCAACTCGGCTCGGTTACAGAGATACGCCGCTTCACTCTGGCCCAAACCTACCTTAAGAGAGTCCAGGTTACTCCCGCCGTTTACCCGCTTCGGGGAACCGGGGCCCGAGACTCCTGGCGTGGGTGGGCCACTAGGAGACCACCACGTGCCCAGAGTATGGAGCCCCAACTCGGCTCGGTTCCAGAGATAGGCCAGGTTAAAGTTTGGCAGGAGTAACTGTGACTCTCTTAAGGTAGGTTGAACCAGAGTATAAGTGTACGTTTGAAATGGTGTATCTCATTGATGAAGCCGAGTTGGGGCTCCATACTCGGGGCGTGTGGGGACCACTAGGAGACCCCCTTGTGCCCAGAGTATGGAGCCCCAACTCGGCTTGGTTCCAGAGATAGGCCAGCTTGAAATTTGAACTTTGACCGGCTGTATCCAAAAAAGTAAGCCGAGTTGGGGCTCCATACTGGGGGCGTGGGGGGGCCACTAGGAGACCCCCTCGTGCCCAGAGTATGGAGCCCCAACTCGGCTTGGTTCCAGAGATATGCCAGCTTGAAATTTGAACTTTGACCGGGTGTATCCAAAAAAATAAGCCGAGTTGGGGCTCCATACTGGGGGCGTGGGGGGGCCACTAGGAGACCCCCTCATGCCCAGAGTATGGAGCCCCAACTCGGCTTCATCACTGAGATACACAGGTTCAAACTCACACATAGACTCTGGTTCACCCTACCTTAAGAGAGTCCAGGTTACTCCCGCCGTTTACCCGCTTCAGAGAACCGCGACTTTGGGCATGGGGGAGCACCACGGCCCACCCTCCTACCGCGTAAGGGGACCAGGGGACCGCCACCCGACTTGGAGCTCCAGGCAGGGACCCCCACCCAGGACCACCACCCTCTGCCCGACTCGGAGGACCACAGCTCCGGGCAGGGACCCCCACCGTGGTCTACCCTCTGCCCGACTCAGAGAACCAGAGCTCCAGGCAGGGACCCCCACCGTGGTCCACCCTCTAACCCCACTCTGAGAACCGGAGCTCCTGCACAGCCCCGGCCTCCACCCGAACCCACGCACCGGCCGAACCCGGGGGTCCCACACTTAAGCCCGGGCATTACTGTCCCAGCCACCCCGCGCCACCAGAGAACCGGGCCACTGGTAACCCGAAATCGACTTTGGCTATGGCGGCTTCAGGAGAGTTCCAGGGTGGAGGAGGGACCCGATCGGCTCTCCTATCCGCCTCGGGGAACCAGGGGCCCGGCAGTGGACCCACCCGTGGTCCACTCTCTAACCCGACTCAGAGAACCAGAGCTCCAGGCAGGGACCCCCACCCTGGTCCACCCTCTGCCTGACTCAGAGAACCACAGCTCCGGGCAGGGACCCCCACCAAGGTCCACCCTCTGCCCGACTCGGAGAACCAGAGCTCCGGGCAGGGACCCCCACCGTGGTCCACCCTCTGCCCGACTCAGAGAACCAGAGCTACCCCACAGCCCCGGCATCCACCCTCACCCGCGCACCGGCCGGACCCGGGGGTCCCACACTTAAGCCCGGGCATTACTGTCCCAGCCACCCCGCGCCACCAGAGAACCGGGCCACTGGTAACCCGAAATTAACTTAGGTTTTGGCGGGCTGTTCGGTTCCCTGGTTCCCTCCGGCAGGGGTTCTCCAGCCTCAGCCCGACTCGGGGATCCAGGGCTCCGGGCAGGGACCCCCACCTAGGTCCACCCTCTGCCCGACTCAGAGAACCAGAGCTCCAGGCAGGGACCCA
Source organism: Phoxinus phoxinus (assembly GCF_949152265.1). Taxonomy (NCBI): domain Eukaryota; kingdom Metazoa; phylum Chordata; class Actinopteri; order Cypriniformes; family Leuciscidae; genus Phoxinus; species Phoxinus phoxinus. Next base: position 129,464 of record NW_027639366.1, on the reverse strand, counting down.
CACCAAGGTCCACCCTCTAACCCGACTCTGAGAACCAGAGCTCCAGGCAGGGACCCCCACCGTGGTCCACCCTCTGCCCGACTCAGAGAACCAGAGCTACCCCACCGCACCCTCACCTGCGCACCGGCCGGACCCGGGGGTCCCACACTTAAGCCCGGGCATTACTGTCCCAGCCAACCCTGGCCTCCAAAAAAACCACGCCACTGGTAACCCAAAATTAACTTAGGTTTTGGCGGGCTGTTCGGTTCCCTGGTTCCCTCCGGCAGAGATTCTCCGGCCTCAGCCCGCCTCGGGGAACCAGGGCTATGGGCAGGCACCCTCACCACGGCCAGCCCTATGCCCGCCTCAGGGAACCAGGGGCCAGGCCTTGGACCACCACCGCGCCACCTCCTCCGCCCGACTCGGAGAACCAGAGCTCCAACGCAGCTCTGTCCTCCGCCCCTCACCCGCGCACCGGCCGGACCCGGGGGCCCCACACTTAAGCCCGGGCATTACTGTCCCAGCCAACCCTGGCCTCCAAAAAAACCACGCCACTGGTGCCCCAAAATCGACTTAGGTTTTGGCTGGGGTTCCCTGGTTCCCTCCGGCCGGCCGAGCTTCTCCTGCCTCAGCCCGCCTCTGGGAACCAGGGCTTTGGGCAGTGGGGGACCACCGAATCACCCCCCTCTGCCTCTGCCTCTCCCTCCCTCTCTCTCTCTCTCTCTCTCTCTCTCTCTGCCCGCCGCTTTTGTCTTCGCCTCCCCTCCACTGGTTCACCCCACGGCCTCCGCCCCCCACACCCCCAACCCCGGGGGGGGGTCGGCCCGGAGGCCGACAAAAACTTGGATCGAGGGCTTACTTTCAATGGATCGCAGCGATGGAGCTGCTCTGCCACGCACGAAACCCCGACCCAGAATCAGGTCGTCTACGAGTCATTTAGCACCGGGTTCTCCACAAACTTGAGGTGCGATAAGGGGGAGAGGGGGCGACGCTCTTTCGGCCACCCCCTTGTTCCGGTCACGGACGGCCTTCCTCGCCGGCCCGGAGGCCGGCTATCCGGGGCCAATCAAAGTCCCGCGGCGCTGCGGTATCGTTCCTTCTAGGTGGGATTCTGACTTAGAGGCGTTCAGTCATAATCCAGCAGATGGTAGCTTCGCAACCGGCAAAAGGCAAACTGGAAGCGCCGGTTTTCTAGTCCATTACCTTGTCAGAGCGGGGTGTTTATCCCCTCAACTAAACCTATAAAGTCCATTTTTAGGACCGTCTTTGTTCCGACAGGAGCTCCATTCAACCGTGCCCGAGTCAGAGGCACTCTCCCTGTGTGCCAGCCATGGAGACTGGTTGTTGTGGGAATCTCGTTCGACAGCACATTTCCTGGACACTGTCCTTTTTTTTTTTCTTTTCAGAGGGGGACTTTCCTCCAGACTACCTCGACACTGCTTAACACCCCAGAAAAAACATCCTCCCCAGGATGTCAGAAACCGAACCAAAGCTGCGCAAGACAGGTAGGTGCAAGTACTCATGGCGGTCTCTCAACCATTTTCCCATCACCATGTCCACTCTCGACAAAAACCCAAAGGTCCGTCATTGCTCCGACTTTGTCCGACATTCGAGGCACTCTCCCTGGTCGTCAGCCAGGGAGTAGATTATTAGTGGGAACCTGGCCTGACCACACCATTTCAGTATCTGTCCGTTTTTTGTTTTGTTTGATTTTTAAGGAGCACCTTCCTCCAGCACGCCTGCTTTCCTTCACCTTGTCCGAGCGGAGCACTTGTGTACTCCTCGACAAAACCCCCAAGGTCCGTTATAGGGAAGTGATCACTCTGACAAGGCCTGTCACTGCTGACGGATTGAAACATGCCTAACACCAAGGCACTTTTTCCTGGATGTCAAATAGGAAGTTGCATGTTCTTGGGAATCTTGTTTGATTGCACCGTTTTTCAGAGGTCCACCTTCCTCAAAGGGCGCCTGATTTGCTTTCACCTTGTCCGAGCAGAGGACCTTCCTCCACTACTTTTTCTCCAGGGGTGTCTCAAGCCCCTGGAGTCTTTTCGCCGTTTACCCAGACCAATTGTTTGACAAGCATATGGTATATTACTTTGGGATCATCTGAGGAGCCCCAGACAGAGAACCGCCATGCAATTGCTTCCTACACACGGGTCTCGTTCCGCTCAGGCCATGGCCCAAGGCCCGCGACGGAACGGCCGCTCATAGGGCGCGTGAGGAACCCTCTGCCAAAGGGAGGGTGTGAGGTGGCCTCTGGACCGAGGCCGTAACCAGGAAGGGTGCTTTCAAAGCCAGGGATGTGCAGGGCGAAGTTCAGCTCTAAGACATGCTGGGGGGTACCTCAATAAAACCCCACCAACCGCCAAGCCCCCTACGCGCCCGCAGCCACCACTGCCTCTGCGGACATTCATTTCAGACAGGCCATCTGAGTCTCCCGCGGTCGATGCGCCCCGCTTTCCTCGGAGGGAGGCCACATCTCTTGTCGACACGCAAATCGGGGAGGAGCAAGCTGCCCAGAGCGGTCTCTCGACCGGGCAGGGGCCTTCCCCAGGCGCGTCCAAAGTTCCAATCGATCAGGCACCCAGACGGTACGGCACAAAGGAGAGGGTGCGCTCCTACGGGCCCCAGGCAACCCGGAGGCGCCTGCTTACCATTACCTTGTCCGAGAAGAATCATGGCCAACGGATACAAACGTGCACGATACCGGGGCAATGGGCAATTTCCCTGGTTGTCAAATAGGAAGTTGCATGTTCTTGGGAATCTTGTTTGATTGCACCGTTTTTCAGAGGTCCACCTTCCTCAAAGGGCGCCTGATTTGCTTTCACCTTGTCCGAGCAGAGGACCTTCCTCCACTACTTTTTCTCCAGGGATGTCTCAAGCCCCTGGAGTCTTTTCGCCGTTTACCCAGACCAATTGTTTGACAAGCATATGGTATATTACTTTGGGATCATCTGAGGAGCCCCAGACAGAGAACCGCCACGCAATTGCTTCCTACACACGGGTCTCGCTCCGCTCAGGCCAGGGCCCAAGGCCAGGGACGGAACGGCCGCTCATAGGGCGCGTGAGGAACCCTCTGCCAAAGGGAGGGTGTGAGGTGGCCTCTGGACCGAGGCCGTAACCAGGAAGGGTGCTTTCAAAGCCAGGGATGCGCAGGGCGAAGTTCGGCTCTAAGACATGCTGGAGGTACCCCACTGAAACCCCACCAACCACCAAGCCCCCCTACGCGCCAACAGCCACCACTGCCTCTGCGGACATTCATTTCAGACAGGCCATCTGAGTCTCCCGAAGGTCGATGCGCCCCACGTTCCCCGGAGGGAGCCCACATCTCTTGTCGACACGCAAATCGGGGAGGAGCAAGCTGCCCAGAGCGGTCTCTCGACCGGGCAGGGGCCTTCCCCAGGCGCGTCCAAAGTTCCAATCGATCAGGCACCCAGACGGTACGGCCCAAAGGAGAGGGTGCGCTCCTACGGGCCCCAGGCAACCCGGAGGCGCCTGCTTACCATTACCTTGTCCGAGAAGAATCATGGCCAACGGATACAAACGTGCACGATACCGGGGCAATGGGCAATTTCCCTGGTTGTCAAATAGGAAGTTGCATGTTCTTGGGAATCTTATTAATGCACCGTTTTTCAGAGGTCCACCTTCCTCAAAGGGCGCCTGATTTCCTTTCACCTTGTCCGAGCAGAGGACCTTCCTCCACCACTTTTTCTCCAGGGGTGTCTCAAGCCCCTGGAGTCTTTTCGCCGTTTACCCAGACCAATTGTTTGACAAGCATATGGTATATTACTTTGGGATCATCTGAGGAGCCCCAGACAGAGAACCGCCACGCAATTGCTTCCTACACACGGGTCTCGCTCCGCTCAGGCCAGGGCCCAAGGCCAGGGACGGAACGGCCGCTCATAGGGCGCGTGAGGAACCCTCTGCCAAAGGGAGGGTGTGAGGTGGCCTCTGGACCGAGGCCGTAACCAGGAAGGGTGCTTTCAAAGCCAGGGATGCGCAGGGCGAAGTTCGGCTCTAAGACATGCTGGAGGTACCCCACTGAAACCCCACCAACCGCCAAGCCCCCCTACGCGCCCACAGCCACCACTGCCTCTGCGGACATTCATTTCAGACAGGCCATCTGAGTCTCCCGAAGGTCGATGCGCCCCGCGTTCCCCGGAGGGAGGCCACATCTCTTGTCGACACGCAAATCGGGGAGGAGCAAGCTGCCCAGAGCGGTCTCTCGACCGGGCAGGGGCCTTCCCCAGGCGCGTCCAAAGTTCCAATCGATCAGGCACCCAGACAGTACGGCCCAAAGGAGAGAGTGTGCTCCTACGGGCCCCAGGCAACCCGGAGGCGCCTGCTTACCATTACCTTGTCCGAGAAGAATGTCGTCGACATCCACTCCTCTACAACACCCCGAGCTTCCATGTTTGGACCACTGTCCCTTCAGCAGGAGAGCCACATGGCATACAGATCTGACTTTTACCAGAGACGACCCACCCTCTTTGGGTCTGCGAGCATGAAAATCTTGTTCGCATACAAGATCTTGGGCATGGTTCATTTTAATGAGGAATTCCCTCCACTGTGTCTTTCACCCTTAGCAGGCTCAGGACGGTGCACCATCACTGGGATGCACGCCTGGGCAACGAGGGACTGGTTGTCCAAACCAGACCCCTATTTAGTAATAATAGTCTTCACCCACACAAAATGCAATTTCTCTTGGCCAAATCTGGTGTTTCCCCACCCAGTCTGACAAGCACGGTGCCCCGGTCCGAGTTCCTTTTCTGAGCAGAGTCCCCTCTCCTTAACAAACACCCCAAGGCCTGATTTAGGGACGTCTCAGCTCCAAAAGGAGCTTCAGGGGTGGTGGCCAACTCTGACTCTGACTCTGCAATTTCCTCAGCCGGTCTGACTAGCACAGTTCTCCTGTCAGTCTTCCTTGTCCGAGCGGAGCATTGTTCCCTCTTCTATATAGCCCCGAAGGTCCGTTTTAGGACCGTCTTTGCTCCAAGAGGAGCTCCAGGGGTGGTGGGCAACTCTTGACTCTGACCCAGGATGGGCCAACCTCCCCGGGCTGGCAAAGGGTGGTCTGTGAGCCTGGAGGTTGTAGCCCACAGCACCTTTTTGGACTTTGTCATTTCTAAGTGCTTGGCTTCTGATTCAATTTCTCCATGGGCTTCGGGCTTTATTCTTGCCCAGGAGAGCAGCGCCCTGCTCGGATGCACTTTTCTGAAAAATCAGCCGTCTTATCCTGGAGATTTCATGTTTTTTTTTTTTTTTTTCAGTCCGCCACCACAGTGGAGATTGTACTCTCTCTCCCCAGCCAAAGTGCACCCTCTCTGGCTTGGGGCACTGCCTTGAATGCCCCCCTGGAGCTTTGAGACCACTTCAATATTTTGGAGTTTTTCATTTTTATAGTTTGGCTCCAGGGGAAAATTTCACCACGTGGTTTGGGCTTCATTCATGCCCAGGAGAGGTGCGCCATTGCTGGGATGCACTTTTTCAGATAATCAGCCGTCTTTTCCTGGAGGTTTCATGTTTTACCAGAGCTCCACCACCACCACTGCGGAGATTGAACTCGCTGCCCAGCCAGAGTGGCTTTGATTGTTCCTGGAGGCCCTCTCCCTCCTGGACTTCCAGAGCTCCACCGTAATGTTTAATCTTCATTTTATACCCACCCAGAGTGACTCTGAGTGGGGCTCACGACGGTCTGATGAAGAATTGTGCCTACACCGGCATTCCCTCCTCAATATAGCCCCGAAGGCCCGTTTTAGGACCGTCTTTGCTCCAAGCTCCAGGGGTGGTGGGCAACTCTTGACTCTGACCCAGGATGGGCCAACCTCCCCGGGCTGGCCAAGGGTGGTCTGTGAGCCTGGAGGTTTTAGCCCACAGCACCTTTTTGGACTTTGTCATTTCTAAGTGCTTGGCTTCTGATTCAATTTCTCCATGGGCTTCGGGCTTTATTCTTGCCCAGGAGAGCAGCGCAATGCTCGGATGCACTTTTCAGAAAAATCAGCCGTCTAATCCTGGAGATTTCATGTTTTTCAGTCCGCCACCACAGTGGAGATTGTACTCTCTCCCCAGCCAGAGTGCACCCTCTCTGGCTTGGGGCACTGCCTTGAAGGCCCTGGAGCTTTGAGACCACTTCAACATTTTGGACTTTTTTATTTTTATAGTTTGGCTCCAGGGGAAAATTTCACCACGTGGTTTGGGCTTCATTCATGCCCAGGAGAGGTGCGCCATTGCTGGGATGCACTTTTCAGATAATCAGCCGTCTTTTCCTGGAGGTTTCATGTTTTTCCAGAGCTCCACCACCACCACTGCGGAGATTGAACTCGCTGCCCAGCCAGAGTGGCTTTGATTGTTCCTGGAGGCCCTCTCCCTCCTGGATTTCCAGAGCTCCACCGTAATGTATAATCTTGCATTTCATACCCACCCAGAGTGACTCTGAGTGAGGCTCACGACGGTCTGATGAAGAATTGTGCCTACACCGGCGTTCCCTCCTCAATATAGCCCCGAAGGCCCGTTTTAGGACCGTCTTTGCTCCAAAAGGAGCTCCAGGGGTGGTGGGCAACTCTTGACTCTGACCCAGGATGGGCCAACCTCCCCGGGCTGGCCAAGGGTGGTCTGTGAGCCTGGAGGTTTTAGCCCACAGTACCTTTTTGGACTATGTCATTTCTAAGTGCTTGGCTTCTGATTCAATTTCTCCATGGGCTTCGGGCTTTATTCTTGCCCAGGAGAGCAGCGCCCTGCTCGGATGCACTTTTCAGAAAAATCAGCCGTCTTATCCTGGAGATTTCATGTTTTTCAGTCCGCCACCACAGTGGAGATTGTGCTCTCTCCCCAGCCAGAGTGCACCCTCTCTGGCTTGGGGCACTGCCTTGAAGGCCCTGGAGCTTTGAGACCACTTCAACATTTTGGACTTTTTCAGTTTTATAGTTTGGCTCCAGGGGAAAATTTCACCACGTGGTCTGGACTTCATTCATGCCCAGGAGAGGTGCGCCATTGCTGGGATGCACTTTTCAGATAATCAGCCGTCTTTTCCTGGAGGTTTCATGTTTTTCCAGAGCTCCACCACCACCACTGCGGAGATTGAACTCGCTGCCCAGCCAGAGTGCCCCCTGGCTGGGCTTTGATTGTTCCTGGAGGCCCTCTCCCTCCAGGACTTCCAGAGCTCCACTGTGATGTATAATCTGCATTTCATACCCACCCAGAGTGACTCTGAGTGAGGCTCACGACGGTCTGAGGAAGAATTGTGCCTACACCGGACTTCCCTCCTCAATATAGCCCCGAAGGCCCGTTTTAAGACCGTCTTTGCTCCAGAAAGAGCTCCAGGGGTGGCGGGCAAATCTGACTCTGACCCAGGACAGGTCACCCTCCCCGGTCCGGCCGAGGAGGCCAAAGTGCATGGAGCCTACGAGCCTACCGCAAAGATTTAGACATAGGTTTTGGAACGAGCTCGGCTCTAGAGACAAGCCACGGGGTCATGTCTCTGAGGAGGCTCAAGCCCTAGGGTCAAGTCCCAAGGAGGCTTCAAGCCTCCACAGAGTGCCAATCCCCAGGCCCAAGCCTCCAGAGCCAAGCACCATACTCCCAGGGAGAAGGGGGCACTCTCCTTCTCCCAAAAACCAAATGGTCTGTTGCAGGACATCCTATGCTCCAGCATGTCATCCAAGACCGCGGGGCTAGGCGCTCCAAGCCGGGAATGAGGGACTGTGCTCGGCGTGGACGGCCACCTATGAGCGCATGCAGTTTGGTAGATGGTGACCCACTGCAAACTTCTTTAAACTCCCGTAACTCGGCGAAATCGAGTCCTATCGACGCCAAATTTTTATCGTGTTTAGAACTGGACGAGGCCTTTCCAAAGAGCTCACCCACGGCCTCGGCCCCCCCCGGGGGACAGAGATACAGCCCCCCAAAACGTCCCGGAAGCGAGAATCGCACATATCTCAACGAAAACTCAACGGATTCGGCGAGCACCGAGCTCGTTGGAACCGTCTAGTTTAACTGAAGAAACTATATAAATTTCAGAATTTTTTATACTGTTTTCGCGGAGATATTAGCCGAAAACCACCGCGCGCCCGTCAAAATGGCGGAGGCTGGTGATGTCACGAGCTCAGAAGAAAATCGCTCGTATCTCGGGAACGCGAAAACCAAGAGAGCTCAAATTCGGGTGAGGAGGTCCCGCGGGGACCCTTGCCCGAACGCGAGAGTGGCGGGCCTCGAGGACGCCCCCTACAGGATCTCAGTGGCAAACATAATCGTGTGTGTGTGTGTGTGTGTGTGTGTGTGTGTGTGTGTGTGTGTGTGTGTGTTTGTGTGTGTGTGAGAGAGAGTGAGGAGAGAGAGAGAGAGAGAGAGTGTGTGTGTGTGTGTGTGTGTGTGTGTGTGTGTGTGTGTGTGTGTGTGTGTGTGTGTGCGTGCACGCTTGTGTGTGTGTGTGTGTGTGAGAGAGAGAGAGGAGAGAGAGTGTGCGTGTGTGAGAGAGAGAGAGTGTGTGAGAGGGAGACAGAGTGTGTGTGTGTGTGTGTGTGAGAGAGAGTGTGTGTGTGTGTGTGTGTGTGTGTGTGTGTGTGTGTGTGTGTGAGAGTGAGGAGAGAGAGAGAGCGTGTGTGTGTGTGTGTGTGTGTGTGTGTGTGTGTGTGTGTGTGTGTGTGTGAGAGAGAGAGAGGAGAGAGAGTGTGTGTGTGTGTGTGTGTGTGTGTGTGTGTGTGTGTGTGTGTGTGTGTGTGTGTGCGCAACCATTATAGTGTCAAAATATCCCCACAAAGATGTCCATATCCGAAATCCTTATATGCGGCTGAAACCGGTGGCCTAGTGCCTCACACATCTTTCCACATTAACATTTTAATATAACATTATAGTCATTATGGCCTTAGAATGTTTGAGGAGGGGGGGGTGCACTATAGGCCCCTTCGGCGCGGTCTAAGCTTTTGTCCTTAATGGCATTTTTTGCCTTGCATTACTTTTACTTTTATACTTTAAGTAGTTTTGAAACCAGTACTTTTACACTTTTACTTGAGTAAAAAGCTTGAGTTGATACTTCAACTTTTACAGAAGTCATTTTAAACCCTAGTATCTGTACTTCTACTTGAGTAATGAATGTGAATACATTTGACACCTCTGAGTATATCAAATATTTATAGATAAAGACAAAAATACCATTACTACAAAGGTTTATCCTTTATTGTGTAGTGCACATGTTCCCATATTTAAATGTGAATGCTCACACACACACACACACACACACACACATTCACGGAATGAGTTACAACAGATTTCTAGTTCCCAGCATGCTTTGCTTCTGACTGTTAAATGAGAGCAAATGTTAAAATGAAGTGTTATTTAATGTGTTTTACTCTATATTAATATAGGGAGAGATCTGTTAGTGTTTAATGATCTATTATTTTGGAATTTAAAAGGTTTTCTGGTATGTGTGAGTTTTGGGGTTACCATTGTGCTGAAGAGTAGAGCCTGTGGTTCGGTTGACGATTGGCCAAAAGCTCTGTGAACAAAATGAATATATTTAAGAGATATAGCTGTGCACTCTTCAGCTCAGTGATCATACTCTATTGACTAAATACTTTACTATATGTGGAAGTGCTTGAGCTTTATTCACAAGTTTGAGATGTGGTTGTAATTATATAATATAGGAAATATAATACATAAAATACTTCTCTATTGATGTTTGTTTATAATGTATTAGTAAATACAACTGCAATATATTACACATGCAGTACCATATATGATAATATATGCATCTATATATTATGAAGTGTATTACTGAATATAAAATTACATACATTATGATATGTTAGTATTGTCACATATTTTTCAATATATGAAAAGCGTCAATTTCTTATCTTTATTCAATATATTGTAATATATTAACACAATATATTATTCTGTATATTATCAAATATGCTGTTATTTCATTGAATATAATGATCATTCATATATTGGGAAATATATCTTATTTCCGTAAGGGCAGTCCTCTGCCGTAACCCAGTGGGCAATGATGAAAGATGTGAAAAAGGATATTTTATCCATTCAAATGTGGTGCAGGACTGCAACTTGATTTTAAGTTGTACTCTCCAGGTGCGTGACTCTCACTTCCTGGCATATTTTCTCACATATTTGGAAATTGCTCACTGAGATTGGAAATGACCCATTGGTACACATACAAAATCACAACAGTGAAAGAGCAAAATAAATGTGAAGCGGGCGGCTAAATATGAGCCTTAGCGCACAAGATATTCATATTTGTGAGATTTTTAAAATTTTGTTCATTGCTGACATCTGTGACCCCAAACAAGCTGGCAGTTGTACGGTACCTATGGGGACACACTGACATAGGAGGAAAGTCACGTGTCTAGTATCTGTAAAACCGCATTTTTCCATCTTAAAAATATATCTAAATTACGTCATATGCTCTCAAAGAATAATGCGGAACAATTAGTTCATGCGTTCATGACCTCAAGGCTAGATTATTGTAATGCTCTACTGGGTGGTTGCCCTGCACACTTAACAAACTGTCACAGTGTCTGGTGGTTCCCTGGGTTTAACACTAGAGGTCTCAGTTTTCACGGTGTCTAGGCATTTTCACTACACTTCCCATAATCCTGTCTGTCACTGATTGTTCATTTCCTTCAGCTGTCTCTCGTCACCTTGTTTGCACTTGTGTATATATACCCTGTCTGTTTCAGTGTTTGTCACGGAGTCCTTGTATATTGTCCCCACACTCGGAGTCCTTGTATATTGTCCCCACACTTCCGTTGTGCTTTGAGCCTGTTTCCCTGTCGTTTGTTTATTTTTATGTTTGGATTGCTTACATGGTATTTGACCCCTGCCTGGACTGATCGTGAGTACGGATTACCCAATAAATATAATTGCGTTTGGATCTCTAATCCCCTGTGTGTGCGTGTCGTGACACAAACAAACTACAGCTGGTTCAAAACGCAGCAGCTCGAGTTCTTACCAGAACCAGGAAGTATGACCATATTAGCCCCGTTCTGTCAACACTGCATTGGCTGCCTATTAAACATCGTATAAATTTAAAAATATTGCTGATTACTTACAAAGCACTAAATGGTTTAGCTCCGCAGTACTTGAGCGAGCTCTTAACGCATTATAGTCCTTCACGTCTACTGCGATCTCAAAACTCCGGCCAGTTAATAATACCTAGAATATCAAAATCGACTGCTGGCGGTAGATCCTTTTCCTATTTAGCACCAAAACTCTGGAACAGTCTTCCTAACATTGTCCGGGAAGCAGACACACTCTGTCAGTTCAAATCTAGACTAAAAACACATCTCTTCGGCCTAGCATACACATAACACATTATAGACTTCTATAACTCAATGTTAGGCTGCATAGATTAGGTCAGCCGGGACCGGGAACACTTCCCTTAAATCCTGATGTACTTGGTACATCATAAGAAGGATGGCGTCTACGCTAATATTAGTCTCTCTGTCTATCCCGAGGTTTACCGCTGTTCACCGGAACCAGGCCGTATCCAGATCTGATGAAGGACCAGCGCCAGGACACGACGACGCCGCCGACCTGAAGTGTCAACCAGTCTCTCCTCCTCTCCACTCCGACTTCAACCAACCGGAACTGGACAAATACTCTGATTCATTCTGACTTCTGACCTGTAATGCTCCTGAATCATAATCATCCACTGTTCACTCATTGGCCAGAGGAGAACTGGCCCCGACTGAGCCTGGGTTCTCCCAAGGTTTTTTTCTCCATTCTGTCACCTGATGGAGTTTTGGTTCCTTGCCGCTGTTGCCTTCCTTCTGGCTTGCTTAAGTCAAGTCAAGTCAAGTCACCTTTATTTATATAGCGCTTTTTACAATACAGATTGTATCAAAGCAGCTTCACAGTGATTACATGAAAATAACACAAAAAACAATTTCATTATCGTCCACCTTTAAGGCCGATCTATAATATTGTTGAATATTAAATGTCCCCAACCAAGCAAGCCAGAAGGTAAGGCAACAGCGGCAAGGAACCAAAACTCCATCAGGTGACAGAATGGAGAAAAAAACCTTGGGAGAACCCAGGCTCAGTCGGGGGCCAGTTCTCCTCTGGCCAATGAGTGAACAGTGTATGAAGTTCAGAATGAATCAGAATATTTGTCCAGTTCCGGTTGGTTGAAGTCGGAGTGGAGAGGAGGAGAGACTGGTTGACACTTCAGGTCAGCGGCGTCGTCGTGTCCTGGCGCTGGTCCTTCATCAGATCTGGATACGGTCTGGTTCCGGTGGACAGCGATAAACCTCGGGATAGACAGAGAGACTAATATTAGCGTAGACGCCATCCTTCTTATGATGTACCAAGTACATCAGGATTTACGGGAAGTGTTCCCGGTCCCGGCTGACCTAATCTATGCAGCCTAACATTGAGTTATAGAAGTCTATAATGTGTTGTGTATGCTAGGCCGAAGAGATGTGTTTTTAGTCTAGATTTGAACTGACAGAGTTTGTCTGCTTCCCGGACAATGGTAGGAAGACTGTTCCAAAGTTTTGGTGCCAAGTAGGAAAAGGATCTACCGCCAGCAGTCGATTTTGATATTCTAGGTATTATTAACTGGCCGGAATTTTGAGATCGCAGTAGACGTGAAGGACTATAATGCGTTAAGAGCTCGCTCAAGTACTGCGGAGCTAAACCATTTAGTGCTTTGTAAGTGATCAGCAATATTTTAAAATTTATACGATGTTTAATAGGCAGCCAATGCAGTGTTGACAGAACGGGGCTAATATGGTCATACTTCCTGGTTCTGGTAAGAACTCGAGCTGCTGCGTTTTGGACCAGCTGTAGTTTGTTTATTAAGCGTGCAGGGCAACCACCCAGTAGAGCATTACAATAATCTAGCCTTGAGGTCATAAACGCATGAACTAATTGTTCTGCATTATTCATTGAGAGCATATGACGTAATTTAGATATATTTTTAAGATGGAAGAAAGCGGTTTTACAGATAGTAGACACATGATTTTCAAATGAAAGATTGGTATCAAAGAGCACACCCAGGTTCCTAACCGACGACGAAGACTTAACAGAGCAGCCATCAAGTGTTAGACAGTATTCTAGGTTATTACGTGTGGAAGTTTTTTGTCCAATAATTAGAATCTCAGTTTTTTCTGAATTTAGTAGTAGGAAATTACAAGTCATCCAATTTTTTATATCAGCTATGCATTCCGTTAATTTTGTGAATTGGTAGGTTTCGTTAGGTTTTGAAGAAATATACAGCTGAGTATCGTCGGCATAACAGTGAAAGCTAATTCCATGTTTCCTAATGATATCTCCTAATGGTAGCATATACAGAGTGAACAGCAGCGGGCCTAGTACTGAGCCTTGTGGTACGCCATACTGAACTTGTGATTGATAAGACATCTCTTCATTTACTGCTACAAACTGATAACGGTCAGATAAGTATGATTTAAACCATGTTAGTGCAATTCCACTAATGCCAACATAATGTTTGAGTCTATTTAAAAGGATGTTGTGGTCAATGGTGTCAAATGCAGCACTAAGATCAAGTAATACTAATAGAGAGACACAACCACGATCGGATAATAAGAGCAAATCATTTGTGACTTTAACGAGAGCTGTCTCGGTACTATGGTATGGCCTAAATCCGGACTGAAAATCCTCGCAGATATCATTTCTTTCAAGAAAGGAACACAGTTGTGAGGATACTGCTTTTTCTAATATCTTTGACAGAAATGGCAGATTAGAGATCGGCCTGTAATTGACTAGTTTTGTAGGATCAAGTTGCTGTTTTTTAGCAAGGTTTTTGGTACGTATCCTAGAGACAAAGATGAATGAATGATATTAAGAAGAGGATCTATGACATCTGGAAGCATCTCTTTCAGCAGCTTAGTCGGTATAAGGTCTAACATGCACGTTGTCGATTTAGATGATTTGACGAGTTTGCAAAATTCTTCCTCTCCTATAGCAATGAATGAATCAAATTTTCCCTCAGGGAGACTACAATGCACTTCCTGATGCGATACTGTATTAGACGGTTGCATAGTTATAATTTTGTCCCTGATATTATCGATCTTATAAGTGAAGAAGTTCATAAAGTCATTACTGCTGTGTTGCTTGGAAACTTCTGGGCTTGAAGCTTTCTTTTTCGTTAGTTTAGCCACTGTTTCAAATAAATACCTAGGATTATGTTTATTTTCTTCTAATAGGGTTGAAAAATAAGCAGATCTAGCAGCTTTTAAAGCCTCTCTGTAAGCAATCGAGCTCTCCTTCCATGAAATCCGAAACACCTCTAGTTTTGTTTTCTTCCAGTTGCGCTCCATTTTTCTGGCTGCTCTCTTAAGGGCCTGAGTGTGTGTGTGTGTGTGTGTGTGTGTGTGAGAGTGTGCTCGTTGTGCCACGGCGTTGGACTATGTTCTTTAATCTTCTTTAAGCGCAGCGGAGCAACTGTGTCTAAAGTGCTGGAAAAGAGAGAGTTAAAAGTTTCTGTTGCAATATCAAGCTTAGTTGGGGACATTTAATATTCAACAATATCATAGATCTGCCTTAAGGTGGACGATGATCCAATTTTTTACTTATTTTCATGTTATCACTGTGAAGCTGCTTTGATACAATCTGTATTGTAAAAAGCGCTATATAAATAAAGGTGACTTGACTTGAGGAAAGTGAAGAGGGAATTAATGAAAACAGCGGCATATGATGTCGGGTCGTAACAGTCGTAACCGCACCGGAATGCGGGACAAGTTGCGTTCGAAAGGGCTTGTCTAAAGCGATCTGAGTTTCTTTTGACTTTGAGTTTTTTGCTTGTTGCTGAAAACAAGCTACATTTTCTGCCAGTGGGCTGAGAAAAATAATCTTTTTTCCGTTTTTCAAAAAAAAAAAAAAAGATATCTTATCTGGCAAATGCATCTTGATCTAAGAATGTTTTGATATTTGGACTGGAATCAACACAAAAATACTGATAAAGAAAAACATTTTTTCCTTTCTTTTGCAGTGTAGACAGTGTCCTGGAGCCCTGGAAATTGATATTTTGTTAATAGGGGTCCAAGCACCAAACTTGAATTGGCTCTCTAATGAATTGCTAACAGCAAACTCTAAACTTTCAGCCATTTGAAATGAAAGATAAAGGCTGTGATTTTAAGGTTGCCCACTAGAGGGAGCCACAGGATAAGGAATCTTTCAAGCCTGATGTTTTTCTGATGTTTCTGTGTTGATCGGATCACTTTGAATGGAAATAAAGGCATTGATCTAGTTCATTTGTACAACTATGGTGTACTGACAGTATTGTTTAATATAATTAGTGTACATAGAATATGTGAAATGGTTAGATTAT
Organism: Phoxinus phoxinus; assembly: GCF_949152265.1. Classification (NCBI taxonomy): domain Eukaryota; kingdom Metazoa; phylum Chordata; class Actinopteri; order Cypriniformes; family Leuciscidae; genus Phoxinus; species Phoxinus phoxinus. Next base: position 114,175 of record NW_027639366.1, on the reverse strand, counting down.
TAAATGTTTAACTTTTGCAGACCCAAATAACACACTTTTTTCAAGTTTTGTTTTTCAGGTAGCCAGACATGATTAAATATATTGCTGTCCATTTAAAAGGAATAGACAATTTTATTTGTATACTATACCATTTCTATAAAGAGACTTGTTTACTTGTTTGTGGTATAATAAAACAAACACTTAAACTGCAAGCATATGTTAGTCAAGTCACCTTTATTTATAAATCATTCAGATGAGATCAGTTCAGTGACGATTCAGTGGAGTTGTTTGAAGATCAATTGTTAAATTAGTTAGCAGTTCTGCAGAACAGTGATGTTGTAATAACTCAGTTCAGTTCTCATCCAATAGTATCAGTGCAGTCAAATTATTTTATTTTGAAAGTCATTTACCTTTTTTGACACCTGTGTGTTGCTGTAACCTGTTTCATCAAACACTTTATTTTGAAGGACTTTTATTTTGATATGGCCTTGACGTGCACCAACACGTTTGTATTAAGCGCTCCTGTACGCACGCTTTTGTGAAGGACGCAGCCGTTGCAATTCATGCTGGGTTTCCTTTCCCATTGTATTTTTGTGTATCCAACTTGAGGGTTATAAGGTAAACGAGTTTAATGTCTAGCATTTAGTAATTGTGATGTTGTCTTTGTGTTATACATTGTTTGTTTTGTGTGTGTATCTTTCACAGTGAACGCGAATGGAAACATCAGTTTGAGGAGTATTTGGCCATCACTGCAGTGGGACAGCACCAGTAGAGCTTGGCCATTCCTCGGTCGAGTCTGCAGTGAAGGACTGGTGTCCATGCGGCCGGTTCTTTAAAGGTATTGACGTTAATCACAATAATCCGCGAACAAGGACTCAATGCGGGGCTCGCGCTGACGGACACACAGCTGAAGCGAATTCAGTTCTCTTACACACACACACACACACACACACACACACACACACACACACACACACACAATAATATGGCAAAACTGTGGAGTATTCAACATAGTATGGAAGTAAAATAGTGCTAAATGTTTTTGAAATAATAAAAGCTTACATTTTAATGCATTGTATTTTTAGGGCTTGCATTTTTATGGACTGAAATTCAACATGGTTGTATGTAAGCTGTGAATATTTCTAAACACAATTCAAAACATTTCAAACACATTTTCATTAATAAAAATTCAATAATCCATATTCACCATTCAGATTTCACTTCCAAAACAGTTTACAAATACAACCTATAATATTTTATATCCATTTTATTTTGCTTTTTCAAATTTGCTTCCACATTCAGTGGTTCAAATTCAGTGGTGTAAATTCAACATTGACATCCAGGAACTGCAGGAAAAGCAGTAGATTACTGAGCATAATCTCCATCTGCTGTTAATCAATCTCACCAGCAGGGGGTGCAAGCGCGTGTTGACGAAGACCAGAGCAACCGTTAGAGCAAGCCATTCATTTATTCATTCATAAACACTGATTTATAGAAATGTAAAGTGTATTTGTGATTATAATCTCGTTCACGGTAGAGAAAGATGCATGTAGGCTACACAGGGGCCGTGAAGACACTGAAATAAACAAAAACAGCCCTCATAATAATGTCATTCCCCAGATGCTGATGTACAGAACAAATCGCCACCTTGGATTTATAAGGTTCTATCTGCATTCTGACAGGTTTTGAGATATTGAGCTTTAAAGTTTTTGCATTCCATTCGACTGAGTAGAAAGAACCTTTTTCTTTTCTAAATAAAAAGTTCCAAAATGTACACAACTTAAAAAAAACATCACATAATGTAAAGAAGTGGTCACAGAATAAGAATATGTGAATAACTAAATTTTTACAAAAATGTCAGATAGAACCTTTTAATTCCAAGGGGACGAAATGTTACTTTTGAGGTAGACACATTTCTCTTGGTTTTTTAGTTGCCTTAACTTTATATCGCGGCGATTCAGAGGTGGGTAGAGTATCCAAAAACTGTACTCAAGTAAAAGTACAAGTACTTATAGAAATATTTACAAAGTAAAAGTAACAATCTTAATAGTTACTTGAGTAAGAGTAAAAAAGTATCCAATGAGAAAACTACTCAAGTAGCTAGTTACTAGGTACTTCGGATCATAGGCCTATATATGAAATATATATACAGTGTTTCCTCTAGGATTTTTTCCAGCTGTGGTGGCAGGCCCATTTTCCCAGGGGGAGGGGGTGCCGCCCATGAGGGATATTCCCATGGGCCACGCCCCCTTGCCCCAGGTGTTTAAACCTCCCCTTAGTATTATAATTAGGGATGGGTATCAATTCAGATGTTCCGATTCGATTTCAATTCGCAAGCTCTCAATTCGATTCAATTTCGATTCTTGATTCGACTCAATATAGATTTAACACAAAACCTATATTTATAAAAAAGAATAGTGAACATAAGTTTACGAGTGGTTAATTAATAAAAAGAAATTTAGAGCCAGTATATTAAACTCTCAGTATATTAAACTCTCAGTATATTAAACTCTCAGTATATTAAACTCTCAGTATATTAAACTCTCAGTATATTAAATTATTTTATGTACACTTGGGTACATTAAAACAGAACCCAACCATATATATCAAATGCATACAATGAATAGACAGGATTTTGATGCAAGATGAAAAATCGATTATTGAAAAAGCCTGTCTCATGCCTTGATCAAACAGGATCAGGTTATTTTATGTTTAAGATAAAACAAACATAAAATCTCACTGCATTAGAGTAACATGGAGGCTGCAAGCCTATGAAGTGTAGGAAAACTAATACTGGCTTTTGGGTGATATATAAATAAATATGGGGGGGAAAATCGATTCATAGCCTTTGAGAATCGATATTGAATTGACCACATTTTAAAAAACGATTAATCGAAAAATTGTTTTTCTAGTTATAATATGAAAGGTTCCAATTTACAGCGGCAAAGCGATTATGCGCATCCCGTGCGCCGAATGATGCACTTGAAGCAACTCGAAGTCACAGCGTGCAGCGCTTCGCATTGAAAAGTTAAAAGCACAAAGCGAAGAGATACAGTATTTGATGCTTACTGTATTATATCTATGCAACAGTTTATTGAGCCTTTTCTTTTAACAGTTTTAATTTTCAGTTACAGTGCGCATGAAGAACAATTCATCATAGTGCTCTCTACTCCAGTGCTGTAATCTAACAGAACTAACGCAATATACTCCAGTAAGATAAAGTCATTTTATGCAAACCATAAATAAAGTATAATAATGTGAACATTGATCTTGGAGAGTGTCATCGTGTTACTCGTAACCGAACGTGACGCGCTGTTTGAGTTCTGAATGGAGAATGACTGAGGAGAGATGAGTTTTCATTAACTTTAACTTAACGACTTCAACATTAATTTTTACCTCACATTATGCTATCGAATGACTTTAGAAGTCTTGGAATATAGTGCACGAAAACTTTATGGTGCTTTACAATGTTTTTTATGCCTTTAGTGGGGCTTAACAATAACACAATAGTATGCACAAATCGGACCTCACTGAGAAGCTGCAGCCGTGGCGGGAGGATTTTTGGTGTGGCGGCCCACCACGGCTGAATGAATGTAGCGGAAACACTGTATATATAAAACATGATATTATCTAGATAGTTTTTATTTAAATGACTATTATTATCATAATTAGTATCCAATGAGAAAACTACTTAAATGACTATTATTATCATAATTGGTATCCAATGAGTTCTTTAAACACATCTTCAGATGCACCTGAACACATCATCAGTGATGTAACCAGGTATAAATATATATATATATATATATATATAAAACATGATATTATCTAGATATTTTTTATTAAAATGACTATTATTATCATAATTAGGCTATCTTTGCCACAAAAACAGAAGAGACAAGCATTATTTCTGCCATCTGTAGCCCGAAAATCATTGCCTGTCCTTTGGTTTGTATAATAGTAGCCTAACTTATACAACTACAGTTGGATTATTAGACAATGTCGAAATATAGTGAATCTGCAGAGTTTTGCATTTAAAGGCATGTAAAGGGAAACATTGACACAGAGAAGAAAGAGTTAAAACTCTTCACATGTGCTCGCGCTGACCGCTACTGAACATCTGAACACAAACGATGATCGAATGCACATCGACGGATCTTCTTCTGTCTGTTCTCCAAAATGTAGCTAATCAAATGTATATTTCTGCAAGCATGTTTAAACTGGTCAACAGTGTCTAAGGCAGGCAAAGGCATTCGTTTTCAAGTTGAGTTCGCAGGCCACTGCGCAATACACACACATTACCGCGGGATGGCGGGTGTTCATTTCATATGTGGACAATGGTAGCTTTTTTATTGTATTAAGTAAAGTATATGTCCAAAAAAACGGGTAATGTCAAGTAGTGCTATCATATCGTAATAATCTGTTTGGTTGTAAAATGTATTACCTGAATGAAAGTAAATCGAATATCGTCCTGTGGAATCATTCATTCACAGACAGTATACGAAGATGTTCAACTAATAGAGATCTTCATCGCTGGCATGATGCATTTGCAGATTTGCTTTCGCTTGACTGTACTGTAGGTCCTCGGCCACTTCATTCAACTTCTTGATGTTCTTAAATCTTCCTGTTATGACTTCACGAGTGTGAATTGAAAGCGCTTCAGACGATTCAGTGCGTGCAGGAACTGAACAGATCACAAACTGATTCGCGAACCGATTTAGACAGATCTGACAACTTGTTTGATGAAGTCTTTGAACAGAATCGATTCATTTGTGAATTGAGCATCGCTCCTGCCCAGAAAAAAGATACAGCGCGCTTGGAATAAACTACGCATTTAACAACACGTATTGCATTAAAACAAAGTAACGAAAGGAACGTCGCTCAACGTAACAAAGTAAAAGTACCGTTTTTTCATTAGAAATGTACTCGAGTAAAAGTACCCACATTTAAATCTACTCTTAAAAGTAAAATTTTTCCCAAATAATACTCAAGTAAATGTAACGAAGTAAATGTACTTCGTTACTACCCACCTCTGTGTGCTGCAGTATTAGGGTTTCCCTCCATAATTCAGGATTGCTGTATATGAAACACTTAATGGATTAATACAGTGATATAAAAGACCAAACTCGCACCTTATTGAGAAGGCTGTACTATATGGCTACAGGCAAGCAGATGGACTCAGAATATGAACTTAACGCACAAAGTTTCACGCTAAGCGTTTCCCAATGATATACTGGCTGTAAAGTTGGCTTGACGTTGGACATTCGCACATTTAGGGACTGTTTCTAAAGTTACATACGACATATGTATACACGTTTCTAACTTATAGTAATATATAGATATAACAGTCTGTTATATCCTACGTGAACGAAAACAAATGGGAGAAAATCAAAAGTGTAGCTATATCCATGCATTCATTCTTAAAGGGACAGCATTCTCATAAACTGTTGCCATCCGTTTAAATAACAAAAACAATCACTGCTTTTGACTAATCACTTTTTTATCTTTAATATGAATCAATTTATATTCAATTCATACAGTGAACACTATACACTTTTATTTTTAATTAAATTCCGGTAGTATTTTTCTTCTAGGCCTACATGTTAAATAAACCTATGCTACTGTACCTGAAAAACAAAGTTTATTTAAAGGAGAACTCCGGTCAATTTTAACATTGAGCTAATTTTTTTGTAAATTTGGAGTGCTGTCAATACAGAGAACAACGACAAAAATCGGTGTTGCCTACACTGTGTTATCCTCTTTTTAAAATGTGCACCCTGTTGACTTCAATGGGGCACGTTGTTTTAAACCTGCTTTTGGCCTCTTAACATCCTTAATGTTTCATTACAAGTGCCCAGCCATGTTAGATGATAACTTCAGAGTGAACACGGTGAATCTGACTGCAGTAGATGTGAAAGATATGAATAAAAATGATGTTATTTCAGCCAGCGCACATACCTGTATTTACTTCCTGTTTTCGGGCCGAAGTCCAAAGTAGTCGATTGTTGAGTTCACGCGCGTGATCATAGGTAACTAAACCTATGCGCGTGAACTCGACAATCGACTACTTTGGACTTGGGTGCAAATTTTAAAAAGAGGATAACGCGTTGTAGGCAACACCGATTTTTGTCGTTGTTCTCTGTATTGACAGCACTCCAAATTTACAAAAAAATTAGCTCAATGTTAAAATTGACCGGAGTTCTCCTTTAATGTGTATTTTTTTCTATAGAGGGTTTTCACCAACGTGACGTGGTGGACGTTCTGGGTAGTAACCGGATGCACGGCCATTATGGAGGCGCTCGGATGTAAACAACAGCATGGATTATCCTGTTTATGTACTACTGAACACATTGTTACACTAATAAACCACGGAAAAAACACGTGGAAGCTGCAAAATCCTATAGAGAAGGACTGCATTAGAGAAGGTAAGCAGGAGAGAGCGTGAAATTTTGACAAACTGAAGTTAATATGTGGTAAAGATCCGAACGAGCTAGCGTTAGCTACTCTAGCCCTTACTGCAATTCTTCCTTCTATTGCTTATCCCGACATACGTTCAGATGTGTTTACATGTGGCGGATGCTGTAACGTTACCTAACTCAACCACAAACACTTCTTTCATCAGTTTTTGGCACTCTTCTCTTTAACTTTTGACAGTCTATAGAACTCAAAATGTTTTTTCCCTGCAATGGGGTTGACATGAATTTGCACATGGTTGTCTTTATTAGTTTTGTATTAGTAGTAGTAGTTAAGCCATAATTATTGGCTTATTCTGGTCAATAAACCTAAATATCACTCAAAAGTGCCATAATTCATGAGGATATAACTTTCCCTTTAGAACACAGGGTCAAATTGTCCACTACATTATTGAGCAATTTATAACTGTAAAACCAACACTAATTAAACATAGTTTCTAGCCTCATATTGTTCAGTTAACTTAAAAGATGGAGAATCACTGAAGTACATTGCTACACAAAAGTAATATATGGTTTGCGAAGTTGTAAATGATGGCTAAAACACGTTTACTGTACATTCAGGTAATCATTAATGACTTGCTTATTTATCGCATGAATGTGGATCCTTCAATGGCTAACATGTCCTTACTACATGTTAAGTTCATGCTTATGTAACGGAGTGTAAAATGTTAAATTACTGCATAAATGGGGACAGCGCCCTCTGTCTGATGCGTGATGGCGTTTAGTGTACGGAATAGGGACCGCCCACAGCAGAGATCACGAGACATGCTGTGGGCACGTTGCACATTTCCAGCAGTCCAGAATTATCAGTTAAAAGTGTCCAAAACACATAAATAACCACTTTATTGTGGATTTATCCTACAATTAACTTGTTAGGCAACTTTTGATATGTGTTTGGCGTCGAGTGTGTTATTTTATATAGAGTTATTTTGACTTTGTATTACGAGGCATAATTGTAATTAATTTGTGCATTGTTTTATGTAGAACTGATTTATTCTCTGTGAACTAGATCCCTTATTTCCATATTTTGTTTCCTCTGTGCAGGTAATGTGTATAAAATATGTTATGTGTTTTATGGATTAATTTTTTTATTCATGTAGAATTCTGCATATTCACCACTAGGTGGGGATGTTTCCCTTTATATTGAATTTAATTTAATTGTTCTGTTTTTCATTGAGTTGATATGTTATTAATTCACTGAAAAAGTATTATAATTGTCAATCTGCAAAATTGTACTCAGTATACGATCACAACACAAAAAGATTACATTAATTTAAAAAAGATTATTGTTTTAAATAAACAGCAGAGATAACGAGACATGCTGTGGAACTGATTTATTCTCTGTGAACCGGACCCTTATTTCCATATTTTGTTTCCTCATTGTGCAGCTCCACTTTGCAGAAAGACCGCCCAGGCAAGACCGTCACACTTAACTAATGCACAATTGTGAACAAGTTAATAATTAATTACTAGTGTATTCTTAACCAATGCATAATTCTGGACCCTTAACATAGTGTCGCCGCATCCAGTGTAGACCACATCACAGATTATAATGGGTTCTACTGTCCTTAGTCGCTCGTGTCGCACCGCTTCCAGTGTAGACCACATCACAGATTATAATGGGTTCTACTGTCCTTAGTCGCTCGTGTCGCACCGCATCCAGTGTAGACCACATCACAGATTATAATGGGTTCTACTGTCCTTAGTCGCTCGTGTCGCACCGCTTCCAGTGTAGACCACATCACAGATTATAATGGGTTCTACTGTCCTTAGTCGCTCGTGTCGCACCGCTTCCAGTGTAGACCACATCACAGATTATAATGGGTTCTACTGTCCTTAGTCGCTCGTGTCGCACCGCTTCCAGTGTAGACCACATCACAGATTATAATGGGTTCTACTGTCCTTAGTCGCTAATGTCGCACCGCTTCCAGTGTAGACCACATCACAGATTATAATGGGTTCTACTGTCCTTAGTCGCTCGTGTCGCACCGCATCCAGTGTAGACCACATCACAGATCATAATGGGTTCTACTGTCCTTAGTCGCTCGTGTCGCACAGCATTCAGTGTAGACCACATCACAGATTATAATGGGTTCTACTGTCCTTAGTCGCTCGTGTCACACAGCATTCAGTGTAGACCACATCACAGATCATAATGGGTTCTACTGTTCTTAGTCACTCATGTCGCACCGCATCCAGTGTAGACCACATCACAGATTATAATGGGTTCTACTGTCCTTAGTCGCTCGTGTCACACAGCATTCAGTGTAGACCACACCACAGATCATAATGGGTTCTACTGTCCTTAGTCGCTCGTGTCGCTCCGCATCCAGTGTGGACCACATCACAGATTATAATGGGTTCTACTGTCCTTAGTCATCGTGTCACACAGCATTCAGTGTAGACCACATCACAGATCATAATGGGTTCTACTGTCCTTAGTCGCTCGTGTCACACAGCATTCAGTGTAGACCACACCACAGATTATAATGGGTTCTACTGTCCTTAGTCGCTCGTGTCACACAGCATTCAGTGTAGACCACATCACAGATCATAATGGGTTCTACTGTCCTTAGTCGCTCGTGTCGCACCGCATCCAGTGTAGACCACATCACAGATCATAATGGGTTCTACTGTCCTTAGTCGCTCGTGTCGCACCGCATCCAGTGTAGACCACATCACAGATCATAATGGGTTCTACTGTCCTTAGTCGCTCGTGTCACACAGCATTCAGTGTAGACCACACCACAGATTATAATGGGTTCTACTGTCCTTAGTCGCTCGTGTCGCACCGCTTCCAGTGTAGACCACATCACAGATCATAATGGGTTCTACTGTCCTTAGTCGCTCGTGTCGCACCGCATCCAGTGTAGACCACATCACAGATTATAATGGGTTCTACTGTCCTTAGTCGCTCGTGTCGCACCGCATCCAGTGTAGACCACATCACAGATCATAATGGGTTCTACTGTCCTTAGTCGCTCGTGTCGCACCGCATCCAGTGTAGACCACATCACAGATCATAATGGGTTCTACTGTCCTTAGTCGCTCGTGTCGCACAGCATCCAGTGTAGACCACATCACAGATCATAATGGGTTCTACTGTCCTTAGTCGCTCGTGTCGCACCGCAGGGCCGGCCCGAGGCATAAGCGAACTAAGCGGCTGCTTGGGGCCCCGTGGCCACCAGGGGGCCCCCAATCGAGTTTTTATTTTATTTTTTACACATATTAGATAACTTAAACGAGTGACATAAATGAATGAATGAATAATTCATGACAAGCGAATTCTGATTTTATTATCAATAGGCTATACCTGCTACAACTGCTGCTGTGTCTGCCAGCGTTTGAGTCAAGCGCATAATCTCTAGACACCTCGCGTGCATTGACAATTCGTGGGTGGGGAGACTTCTGTGATGAAAATAGACTTTAACTTTATTAATATGGTTTTAATAATCTTCATAATGTAACCGGGCGTTCGTATAGGGTTCACCTAACACTAACAGAAATAAGAAAATAATAAACGATAGCAGTTTAAAGTCTTCTCAACTTTATTATATTCCACACATCAGATCACTAACTCCAAAACCCTACGACACTCGAGTACCAAGTGCGCATCTACGGCAAGCCCCGAGGGGAAAAATACATTGCATGCACACATATACAACTAGCGCCAGTACATCATTATTATTGTAACAGACTTTGTTGGATTCTGTCATGATGCAATCCAACAAAGTCTGTTACAATAATAATCTATAAATAAATTAAAAAGATTTTGAGGACAGTTACACTGTCAATAATTGTTATTGTTGTTGCTGTTATTATGTTTCTGATTTCTAAGTTTTGTCATTATTTTAGCAAATAATTGAGAGAGTTAGTAAAAGAGTAAAGTAAAAGTTAAACGTTTTAAAAACAAAAGTGAAAAATGTATGCATTTCATTATTTAAGTATAATTTTTTTGTAACATTCTATTTTTGATTATATCAAAAAAGTAAAAGTTAAAACTTTTTTATTTAAGTATCTATTTTTTATTAAGTATTTATTTTGTATTAATACATAACCTCACTGTATTAATTTATAATGTAGCATTATAGCGTGACATTTGTGTCAATAATCGTCAAGTACAGGTGACTCCGCGTGGTGGGAGGGGGCCCCCAAATCAAATTCGGCTTAGGGCCCCCAAAAGGCTCGGGCCGGCACTGTCGCACCGCATCCAGTGTAGACCACATCACAGATCATAATGGGTTCTACTGTTCTTAGTCACTCGTGTCGCACCGCATCCAGTGTAGACCACATCACAGATCATAATGGGTTCTACTGTCCTTAGTCGCTCGTGTCGCACCGCATCCAGTGTAGACCACATCACAGATCATAATGGGTTCTACTGTTCTTAGTCACTCGTGTCGCACCGCATCTAGTGTAGACCACATCACAGATTATAATGGGTTCTACTGTCCTTAGTCATCGTGTCGCACCGCATCCAGTGTAGACCACACCACAGATTATAATGGGTTCTACTGTTCTTAGTCGCTCGTGTCGCACCGCATCCAGTGTAGACCACATCACAGATTATAATGGGTTCTACTGTCCTTAGTCGCTCGTGTCGCACCGCATCCAGTGTAGACCACATCACAGATTATAATGGGTTCTACTGTCCTTAGTCATCGTGTCACACAGCATTCAGTGTAGACCACATCACAGATCATAATGGGTTCTACTGTCCTTAGTCGCTCGTGTCGCACCGCATCCAGTGTAGACCACATCACAGATTATAATGGGTTCTACTGTCCTTAGTCGCTCGTGTCACACAGCATTCAGTGTAGACCACATCACAGATTATAATGGGTTCTACTGTCCTTAGTCGCTCGTGTCGCACCGCATCCAGTGTAGACCACATCACAGATCATAATGGGTTCTACTGTCCTTAGTCGCTCGTGTCGCACCGCATCCAGTGTAGACCACATCACAGATCATAATGGGTTCTACTGTCCTTAGTCGCTCGTGCCGCACCGCATCCAGTGTAGACCACATCACAGATCATAATGGGTTCTACTGTCCTTAGTCGCTCGTGTCGCACCGCTTCCAGTGTAGACCACATCACAGATCATAATGGGTTCTACTGTCCTTAGTCGCTCGTGTCGCACCGCATCCAGTGTAGACCACATCACCGATTATAATGGGTTCTACTGTCCTTAGTCATCGTGTCGCACCGCATCCAGTGTAGACCACATCACAGATCATAATGGGTTCTACTGTCCTTAGTCGCTCGTGTCGCACCGCATCCAGTGTAGACCACATCACAGATTATAATGGGTTCTACTGTTCTTAGTCACTCGTGTCGCACCGCATCCAGTGTAGACCACATCACAGATTATAATGGGTTCTACTGTTCTTAGTCACTCGTGTCGCACCGCATCCAGTGTAGACCACATCACAGATTATAATGGGTTCTACTGTTCTTAGTCACTCGTGTCGCACCGCATCCAGTGTAGACCACACCACAGATTATAATGGGTTCTACTGTCCTTAGTCGCTCGTGTCGCACCGCATCCAGTGTAGACCACATCACAGATTATAATGGGTTCTACTGTGCTTAGTCATCGTGTCGCACCGCATCCAGTGTAGACCACATCACAGATTATAATGGGTTCTACTGTGCTTAGTCATCGTGTCGCACCGCATCCAGTGTAGACCACATCACAGATTATAATGGGTTCTACTGTGCTAAGTCATCGTGTCGCGCCGCATCCAGTGTAGACCACATCACAGATTATAATGGGTTCTACTGTGCTTAGTCATCGTGTCGCACCGCATCCAGTGTAGACCACATCACAGATTATAATGGGTTCTACTGTTCTTAGTCACTCGTGTCGCACCGCATCCAGTGTAGACCACATCACAGATTATAATGGGTTCTACTGTCCTTAGTCGCTCGTGTCGCACCGCATCCAGTGTAGACCACATCACAGATTATAATGGGTTCTACTGTCCTTAGTCATCGTGTCGCACCGCATCCAGTGTAGACAACGTAGATTATAATTGGTTCTACTGTCCTTAGTCGCTCGTGTCGCACCGCATCCAGTGTAGACCACATCACAGATTATAATGGGTTCTACTGTGCTTAGTCATCGTGTCGCACCGCATCCAGTGTAGACCACATCACAGATTATAATGGGTTCTACTGTTCTTAGTCGCTCGTGTAGCGCCGCATCCAGTGTAGACCACATCACAGATTATAATGGGTTCTACTGTTCTTAGTCACTCGTGTCGCACCGCATCCAGTGTAGACCACATCACAGATTATAATGGGTTCTACTGTCCTTAGTCGCTCGTGTCGCACCGCATCCAGTGTAGACCACATCACAGATTATAATGGGTTCTACTGTCCTTAGTCGCTCGTGTCGCACCGCATCCAGTGTAGACCACGTAGATTATAATTGGTTCTACTGTTCTTAGTCACTAGTGTCGCACCGCATCCAGTGTAGACCACACCACAGATCATGATGGGTTCTACTGTCCTTAGTCGCTCGTGTCGCACCGCATCCAGTGTAGACCACATCACAGGTCATGATGGGTTCTACTGTCCTTAGTCGCTCGTGTCGCACCGCATCCAGTGTAGACCACATCACAGATTATAATGGGTTCTACTGTTCTTAGTCACTCGTGTCGCACCGCATCCAGTGTAGACCACACCACAGATTATAATGGGTTCTACTGTCCTTAGTCGCTCGTGCCGCACCGCATCCAGTGTAGACCACATCACAGATCATAATGGGTTCTACTGTCCTTAGTCGCTCGTGTCGCACCGCATCCAGTGTAGACCACATCACAGATTATAATGGGTTCTACTGTCCTTAGTCGCTCGTGTCGCACCGCATCCAGTGTAGACCACACCACAGATCATGATGGGTTCTACTGTCCTTAGTCGCTCGTGTCGCACCGCATCCAGTGTAGACCACATCACAGATCATAATGGGTTCTACTGTCCTTAGTCGCTCGTGTCGCACCGCATCCAGTGTAGACCACATCACAGATTATAATGGGTTCTACTGTCCTTAGTCGCTCGTGTCGCACCGCATCCAGTGTAGACCACATCACAGATTATAATGGGTTCTACTGTGCTTAGTCATCGTGTCGCACCGCATCCAGTGTAGACCACATCACAGATTATAATGGGTTCTACTGTTCTTAGTCGCTTGTGTAGCGCCGCATCCAGTGTAGACCACATCACAGATTATAATGGGTTCTACTGTTCTTAGTCACTCGTGTCGCACCGCATCCAGTGTAGACCACATCACAGATTATAATGGGTTCTACTGTCCTTAGTCGCTCGTGTCGCACCGCATCCAGTGTAGACCACGTAGATTATAATTGGTTCTACTGTTCTTAGTCACTAGTGTCGCACCGCATCCAGTGTAGACCACACCATAGATCATGATGGGTTCTACTGTCCTTAGTCGCTCGTGTCGCACCGCATCCAGTGTAGACCACATCACAGGTCATGATGGGTTCTACTGTCCTTAGTCGCTCGTGTCGCACCGCATCCAGTGTAGACCACATCACAGATTATAATGGGTTCTACTGTTCTTAGTCACTCGTGTCGCACCGCATCCAGTGTAGACCACACCACAGATTATAATGGGTTCTACTGTCCTTAGTCGCTCGTGCCGCACCGCATCCAGTGTAGACCACATCACAGATCATAATGGGTTCTACTGTCCTTAGTCGCTCGTGTCGCACCGCATCCAGTGTAGACCACATCACAGATTATAATGGGTTCTACTGTCCTTAGTCGCTCGTGTCGCACCGCATCCAGTGTAGACCACACCACAGATCATGATGGGTTCTACTGTGCTTAGTCATCGTGTCGCACCGCATCCAGTGTAGACCACATCACAGATTATAATGGGTTCTACTGTCCTTAGTCGCTCGTGTCGCACCGCATTCAGTGTAGACCACATCACAGATCATGATGGGTTCTACTGTCCTTAGTCGCTCGTGTCGCACAGCATCCAGTGTAGACCACGTAGATTATAATGGGTTCTACTGTTCTTAGTCGATCGTGTCGCACCGCATCCAGTGTAGACCACATCACAGATTATAATGGGTTCTACTGTCCTTAGTCGCTCGTGTCGCACCGCATCCAGTGTAGACCACATCACAGATTATAATGGGTTCTACTGTTCTTAGTCACTCGTGTCGCACCGCATCCAGTGTAGACCACATCACAGATTATAATGGGTTCTACTGTTCTTAGTCACTCGTGTCGCACCGCATCCAGTGTAGACAATTGGAAAAGTTTTTGGGGCAAACCGGACCTGTTGAAAAGAGATGGTATTCATCCCTCCTGGGATGGTGCTGCTCTTCTCTCTAGTAATTTGGCTCATAGTCTTAGAGATAAAACATGACAATCTGGGCCTCAGGTCAGGAAGCAGACAGACTGGCTTAACCGACCGTCTGCTAGCGGCCTCACGTCACCAAGGATAAATCCCATCACATAGAGAATCTTTCACCTAGATATCATCATATAGAGACGGTGACTGTTCCTCGAACTTGGAAATCCAAAAAACGTTCAAACCCATCTAAGGTTAAAAATGTAATTGATGTTCAACAAATAAAAAACAGATATAATACAAATGAGCAAATGATAAAGCTTGGGTTGCTGAATATTCAATCTCTTACTTCAAAAGCGCTAATAGTTAATGATATGATTACAGATTATAACCTAGATGTGCTGTGTTTGACAGAAACCTGGCTAAAACCAAACGATTACATTGCTTTAAATGAGTCAACCCCACAAGATTACGGCTATAAACATGAACCTCGTCTGAAACGCAAAGGAGGTGTTGCTGTAATTTATAGTAATATTTAGTTGTAAATATAATTATTTTGAAGTGTTGGTGCTTAATGTAAAAATATATAGTGTAAACGATAAATCACGTTTGAAAATTCTGCTGGCTACTGTATACAGGCCACCAGGGCACCATACAGACTTTATCAAAGAATTTGCTGACTTTCTATCAGAATTAGTATTGGCTGCAGATAAAGTACTAAGTGTTGGTGATTTTAATATACACATAGATAATGAAAAAGATGCATTGGGATTGGCATTTAAAGACATTGTAAACTCAATTGGAGTTAGACAACACGTGTCAGGACCGACTCATTGTCGTAATCATACTCTAGATCTAATACTATCACATGGAATAGATGTTGATGCCGTTGAAATACTGCAGCAGAGCGATGACATCTCAGATCATTATCTAGTCTTGTGTAAATTACATTTAGCCAAGGCTGCAAAGCCGACTCCGTGTTATAAATATGTTAGACCGATCACTTCTGCCACTAAAGATTGCTTTATCAATAATCTTCCTAATCAGTTTCATCATCTCAGCATCCCGGATAGCTTAGAAGAACTTGATATTGCAACAGAAACTTTTAACTCTCTCTTTTCCAGCACTTTAGACACAGTTGCTCCGCTGCGCTTAAAGAAGATTAAAGAACATAGTCACACGCCGTGGCACAACGAGCACACTCACACACACACACACACACACACACACACACACACTCAGGCCCTTAAGAGAGCAGCCAGAAAAATGGAGCGCAACTGGATGAAAACAAAACTAGAGGTGTTTCGGATTTCATGGAAGGAGAGCTCGATTGCTTACAGAGAGGCTTTAAAAGCTGCTAGATCTGCTTATTTTTCAACCCTATTAGAAGAAAATAAACATAATCCTAGGTATTTATTTGAAACAGTGGCTAAACTAACGAAAAAGAAAGCTTCAAGCCCAGAAGTTTCCAAGCAACACAGCAGTAATGACTTTATGAACTTCTTCACTTATAAGATCGATAATATCAGGGACAAAATTATAACTATGCAACCGTCTAATACAGTATCGCATCAGGAAGTGCATTGTAGTCTCTCTGAGGGAAAATTTGATTCATTCATTGCTATAGGAGAGGAAGAATTTTGCAAACTCGTCAAATCATCTAAATCGACAACGTGCATGTTAGACCCTATACCGACTAAGCTGCTGAAAGAGATGCTTCCAGATGTCATAGATCCTCTTCTTAATATCATTCATTCATCTTTGTCTCTAGGATACGTACCAAAAACCTTTAAGCTAGCTATGATTAAACCGCTTGTTAAAAAACCGCAACTTGATCCTACAAAACTAGTCAATTACAGGCCGATCTCTAATCTGCCATTTCTGTCAAAGATATTAGAAAAAGCAGTATCCTCACAACTGTGTTCCTTTCTTGAAAGAAATTATATCTGCAAGGATTTTCAGTCCGGATTTAGACCGTACCATAGTACCGAGACAGCTCTCGTTAGAGTCACAAATGATTTGCTCTTATTATCCGATCGTGGTTGTATCTCTCTATTAGTGTTACTTGATCTTAGTGCTGCATTTGACACCATTGACCACAACATCCTTTTAAATAGACTCGAACATTATGTTGGCATTAGTGGAATTGCACTAACATGGTTTAAATCATACTTATCTGACTGTTATTATCAGTTTGTAGCAGTAAATGAAGAGATGTCTTATCAATCACAAGTTCAGTATGGCGTACCACAAGGCTCAGTACTAGGACCGCTGCTGTTCACTCTGTTCAGTCGGTCCATTAGGAGATATCATTAGGAAACATGGAATTAGCTTTCACTGTTATGCCGACGATACTCAGCTGTATATTTCTTCAAAACCTAACGAAACCTACCAATTCACAAAATTAACAATGCATAGCAGATATAAAAAATTGGATGACTAGTAATTTCCTACTACTAAATTCAGAAAAAACAGAGATTCTAATTATTGGACTGTTACGGGCGGATGGACACCACCCTTAACATAAAGGAGAGACGCACACAGATCGGCTCGTATAAAAATGTAGGGGTATTTATTAACAGAAAATATATCAGAGATTAGGTAGGTTAGGCTACTATAACCAAAATCTTGTTGAAGCGGAACGTTTCCTACTGCCGGGTGGACGTCTGGACAGCAAATTGTCAGCTGGATTCCCAGGCTCTGTGTGCGCCCTCCGGTGTGCTCTCAGTAGCCTGTTATAGCGCAAGCAGGCTGCGCTCAGGTGTGGCTCATCTGTAATTAAGACACACACACACACAGCATGCACTCAAACACCTGTAGCAACAGACACCAAAGCTGGGGGACGTAACATGGACAAAAAACTTCCACACGTAATAACCTAGAGTACTGTCTAACACTTGATGGCTGCTCTGTTAAGTCTTCGTCGTCGGTTAGGAACATGGGTGTGCTCTTTGATACCAATCTTTCATTTGAAAGTCATGTGTCTAGTATCTGTAAAACCGCTTTCTTCCATCTTAAAAATATATCTAAATTACGTCATATGCTCTCAATGAATAATGCAGAACAATTAGTTCATGCATTCATGACCTCAAGGCTAGATTACTGTAATGCTCTACTGGGTGGTTGCCCTGCACGCTTAACAAACAAACTACAGCTGGTCCAAAACGCAGCAGCTCGAGTTCTTACTAGAACCAGGAAGTATGACCATATTAGCCCCGTTCTGTCAACACTGCATTGGCTGCCTATTGAACATCGTATAAATTTAAAATATTGCTGATCACTTACAAAGCACTAAATGGTTTAGCTCCGCAGTACTTGAGCGAGCTCTTAACGCATTATAGTCCTTCACGTCTATTGCGATCTCAAAACTCCGGCCAGTTAATAATACCTAGAATATCAAAATCGACTGCTGGCGGTAGATCCTTTTCCTATTTAGCACCAAAACTCTGGAACAGTCTTCCTAACATTGTCCGGGAAGCAGACAAACTCTGTCAGTTCAAATCTAGACTAAAAACACATCTCTTCGGCCTAGCATACACATAACACATTATAGACTTCTATAATTAGACTGCATAGTTTAGAACAGCCGGGACCGGGAACACTTCCCGTAATCCTGATGTACTTGGTACATCATAAGAAGGATGGCGTCTACACTAATATTAGTCTCTCTGTCTATCCCGAGGTTTACCGCTGTCCACCGGAACCAGGCCGTATCCAGATCTGATGAAGGACCAGCGCCAGGACACGACGACGCCGCTGACCTGAAGTGTCCACCAGTCTCTCCTCCTCTCCACTCCGACTTCAACCAACCGGGACTGGACAAATACTCTGATTCATTCTGAACTTCTGACCTGTAATGCTCCTGAATCATAATCATCCACTGTTCACTCATTGGCCAGAGGAGAACTGGCCCCGACTGAGCCTGGGTTCTCCCAAGGTTTTTTTCTCCATTCTGTCACCTGATGGAGTTTTGGTTCCTTGCCGCTGTTGCCTTCCTTCTGGCTTGCTTAGTTGGGGACATTTAATATTCAACAATATCATAGTTGTCCAGGCGCAGGTCCTTCATCAGATCTGGAGTGTGTGTGTGTGTGTGTCCAGGCGCAGGTCCTTCATCAGATCTGGAGTGTGTGTGTGTGTGAGTGTGTGCAGGCGCAGGTCCTTCATCAGATCTGGAGTGTGTATGTGTGTGTGCAGGTGCAGGTCCTTCATCAGATCTGGAGTGTGTGTGTGTCCAGGCGCAGGTCCTTCATCAGATCTGGAGTGTGTGTGTGTGTGAGTGTGTGCAGGCGCAGGTCCTTCATCAGATCTGGAGTGTGTATGTGTGTGTGCAGGCGCAGGTCCTTCATCAGATCTGGAGTGTGTGTGTGCAGGCGCAGGTCCTTCATCAGATCTGGTGTGTGTGTGTGTCCAGGCGCAGGTCCTTCATCAGATCTGGAGTGTGTGTGAGTGTGTGTGTGAGTGTGTGCAGGCACAGGTCCTTCATCAGATCTGGAGTGTGTGTGTGTGTGTGTGTGTGTGAGTGTGTGCAGGCACAGGTCCTTCATCAGATCTGGAGTGTGTGTGTGTGTGTGTGTGTGTGTCCAGGCGCAGGTCCTTCATCAGATCTGGTGTGTGTGTGTCCAGGCGCAGGTCCTTCATCAGATCTGGTGTGTGTGTGTGTGTGTGTGTGTGCAGGCGCAGGTCCTTCATCAGATCTGGAGTCTGTGTGTGTGTGTGTGTCCAGGCGCAGGTCCTTCATCAGATCTGGAGTGTGTGTGTGAGTGTGTGCAGGCGCAGGTCCTTCATCAGATCTGGAGTGTGTGTGTGCAGGCGCAGGTCCTTCATCAGATCTGGAGTGTTTGTGGGAGTGTGTGCAGGCGCAGGTTAATCAGATCTGGAGTGTGTGTGGGAGTGTGTGCAGGCGCAGGTCCTTCATCAGATCTGGAGTGTGTGTGTGAGTGTGTGCAGGCGCAGGTCCTTCATCAGATCTGGAGTGTGTGTGTGAGTGTGTGCAGGCGCAGGTCCTTCATCAGATCTGGAGTGTGTGTGTGAGTGTGTGCAGGCGCAGGTCCTTCATCAGATCTGGAGTGTGTGTGTGAGTGTGTGCAGGCGCAGGTCCTTCATCAGATCTGGAGTGTGTGTGTGAGTGTGTGTGTGTTTGTGTGCAGGCGCAGGTCCTTCATCAGATCTGGAGTGTGTGTGTGTCCAGGCGCAGGTCCTTCATCAGATCTGGAGTGTGTGTGTGAGTGTGTGCAGGCGCAGGTCCTTCATCAGATCTGGAGTGTGTGTGTGAGTGTGTGCAGGCGCAGGTCCTTCATCAGATCTGGAGTGTGTGTGTGAGTGTGTGCAGGCGCAGGTCCTTCATCAGATCTGGAGTGTGTGTGTGAGTGTGTGTGTGTTTGTGTGCAGGCGCAGGTCCTTCATCCGATCTGGAGTGTGTGTGTGTGTGCAGGCGCAGGTCCTTCATCAGATCTGGAGTGTGTGTGTGTGTGTGTGTGAAAAGGCGCAGGTCCTTCATCAGATCTGGAGTGTGTGTGTGTGTGTGTTTGTGTCCAGTCGCAGGTCCTTCATCAGATCTGGAGTGTGTGTGTGTGTCCAGGCGCAGGTCCTTCATCAGATCTGGAGTGTGTGTGTGTGTGTTTGTGTCCAGTCGCAGGTCCTTCATCAGATCTGGAGTGTGTGTGTGTGTGTGTGTGTCCAGGCGCAGGTCCTTCATCAGATCTGGAGTGTGTGTGTGTGTTTGTGTCCAGGCGCAGGTCCTTCATCAGATCTGGAGTGTGTGTGTGTGTGTCCAGGCGCAGGTCCTTCATCAGATCTGGAGTGTGTGTGTCCAGGTGCAGGTCCTTCATCAGATCTGGAGTGTGTGTGTGTGTGTCCAGGCGCAGGTCCTTCATCAGATCTGGAGTGTGTGTGTGTGTGTATGTGTGTGTGTGTGTGTGTCCAGGCGCAGGTCCTTCATCAGATCTGGAGTGTGTGTGTGTCCAGGCGCAGGTCCTTCATCAGATCTGGAGTGTGTGTGTGTGTGTGTGTGTCCAGGCGCAGGTCCTTCATCAGATCTGGAGTGTGTGTGTCCAGGTGCAGGTCCTTCATCAGATCTGGAGTGTGTGTGTGTGTGTGTGTGTGTGTGTCCAGGCGCAGCTCCTACATCAGATCTGGAGTCTGTGTGTGTGTGTGTGTGTGTGTTTGTGTCCAGGCGCAGGTCCTTCATCAGATCTGGAGTGTGTGTGTGTGTGTGCAGGCGCAGGTCCTTCATCAGATCTGGAGTGTGTGTGTGCAGGTCCTTCATCAGATCTGGAGTGTGTGTGTGTGTGTGTGTGCGTGCAGGTCCTTCATCAGGTCTGGAGTGTGTGTGTATGTGTGTGTGCGTGCAGGTCCTTCATCAGATCTGGAGTCTGTGTGTGTGTGTGTGTGTGTGTTTGTGTCCAGGCGCAGGTCCTTCATCAGGTGTGGAGTGTGTGTGTCCAGGCGCAGGTTCTTCATCAGATCTGGAGTGTGTGTGTGTGTGTGTGTGTGTGTGCAGGCGCAGGTCCTTCATCAGATCTGGAGTGTGTGTGTGCAGGTCCTTCATCAGATCTGGAGTGTGTGTGTGTGTGCGTGCAGGTCCTTCATCAGGTCTGGAGTGTGTGTGTGTGTGCGTGCAGGTCCTTCATCAGGTCTGGAGTGTGTGTGTGTGTGTGTGTGTGTGTGTGTGTGTGTGTGTGTGTGTGCGTGCAGGTCCTTCATCAGATCTGGAGTGTGTGTGTGCAGGCACAGATCCTTCATCAGGTCTGGAGTGTGTGTGTGTGTGTCCAGGCGCAGGTCCTTCATCAGGTCTGGTGTGTGTGTGTGTGTGTGCAGGTCCTTCATCAGATCTGGAGTGTGTGTGTGTGTGTGTCCAGGCGCAGGTTCTTCATCAGATCTGGAGTTTGTGTGTGTGTGTGTGTGCGTGCAGGTCCTTCATCAGGTCTGGAGTGTGTGTGTGTGTGTGTGTGTGTGTGCGTGCAGGTCCTTCATCAGATCTGGAGTGTGTGTGTGTGTGTGTGTGTGCAGGTGTGCAGGCGCAGGTCCTTCATCAGATCTGGTGTGTGTGTGTGTCCAGGCGCAGGTCCTTCATCAGATCTGGTGTGTGTGTGTGCAGGTCCTTCATCAGATCTGGAGTGTGTGTGTGTGTCCAGGCGCAGGTCCTTCATCAGATCTGGAGTGTGTGTGTGTGTCCAGGCGCAGGTCCTTCATCAGATCTGGAGTGTGTGTGTGTGTGTGTGTGTCCAGGCGCAGGTCCTTCATCAGATCTGGAGTATGTGTGTGTGTGTCCAGGCACAGGTCCTTCATCAGATCTGGAGTGTGTGTGTGTGTGTGTGTGTGTCCAGGCGCAGGTCCTTCATCAGATCTGGAGTGTGTGTGTGTGTGTCCAGGCACAGGTCCTTCATCAGATCTGGAGTGTGTGTGTGTGTGTCCAGGCGCAGGTCCTTCATCAGATCTGGAGTGTGTGTGTGTGTGCAGGCACAGGTCCTTCATCAGATCTGGAGTGTGTGTGTGTGTGTGTGTGAGTGTGTGCAGGCACAGGTCCTTCATCAGATCTGGAGTGTGTGTGTGTGTGTGCAGGCGCAGGTCCTTCATCAGATCTGGTGTGTGTGTGTGTCCAGGCGCAGGTCCTTCATCAGATCTGGAGTGTGTGTGAGTGTGTGTGTGAGTGTGTGCAGGCACAGGTCCTTCATCAGATCTGGAGTGTGTGTGTGTGTGTGTGTGTGTGTGTGAGTGTGTGCAGGCACAGGTCCTTCATCAGATCTGGAGTGTGTGTGTGTCCAGGCGCAGGTCCTTCATCAGATCTGGTGTGTGTGTGTGTGTGCAGGCGCAGGTCCTTCATCAGATCTGGAGTGTGTGTGTGTGTGTGTGTCCAGGCGCAGGCCCTTCATCAGATCTGGAGTGTGTGTGTGAGTGTGTGCAGGTGCAGGTCCTTCATCAGATCTGGAGTGTGTGTGTTGTGTGTGTGTGTGTGTGTTTGTCCAGGCGCAGGTCCTTCATCAGATCTGGAGTGTGTGTGTGCAGGCGCAGGTCCTTCATCAGATCTGGAGTGTGTGTGTGCAGGCGCAGGTCCTTCATCAGATCTGGAGTGTGTGTGTGTGTGTGCAGGCGCAGGTCCTTCATCAGATCTGGAGTGTGAGTGTGTGCAGGCGCAGGTCCTTCATCAGATCTGGAGTGTGTGTGTGTGTGTGTGTGTGCAGGCGCAGGTCCTTCATCAGATCTGGAGTGTGAGTGTGTGAGTGTGTGCAGGCGCAGGTCCTTCATCAGATCTGGAGTGTGTGTGTGTGTGTGCGCAGGCGCAGGTCCTTCATCAGATATGGAGTGTGTGTGTGTCCAGGCGCAGGTCCTTCATCAGATCTGGAGTGTGTTTGTGTGTGTGTGTGCGCAGGCGCAGGTCCTTCATCAGATCTGGAGTGTGTGTGTGTGTGAGTGTGTGCAGGCGCAGGTCCTTCATCAGATCTGGAGTGTGTGTGTGAGTGTGTGCAGGCGCAGGTCCTTCATCAGATCTGGAGTGTGTGTGTGTGTGTGCAGGCGCAGGTCCTTCATCAGACCTGGAGTGTGTGTGTGTGTGTGTGTGTGCGCAGGCGCAGGTCCTTCATCAGATCTGGAGTGTGTGTGTGAGTGTGTGCAGGCGCAGGTCCTTCATCAGATCTGGAGTGTGTTTGTGAGTGTGTGCAGGCGCAGGTCCTTCATCAGATCTGGAGTGTGTGTGTGAGTGTGTGCAGGCGCAGGTCCTTCATCAGATCTGGAGTGTGTGTGTGAGTGTGTGCAGGCGCAGGTCCTTCATCAGATCTGGAGTGTGTGTGGGAGTGTGTGCAGGCGCAGGTCCTTCATCAGATCTGGAGTGTGTGTGTGAGTGTGTGCAGGCGCAGGTCCTTCATCAGATCTGGAGTGTGTGTGTGAGTGTGTGCAGGCGCAGGTCCTTCATCAGATCTGGAGTGTGAGTGTGTGCAGGTGTGTGCAGGCACAGGTCCTTCATCAGATCTGGAGTGTGTGTGTGAGTGTGTGCAGGCGCAGGTCCTTCATCAGATCTGGAGTGTGAGTGTGTGCAGGTGTGTGCAGGCGCAGGTCCTTCATCAGATCTGGAGTGTGAGTGTGTGCAGGTGTGTGCAGGCGCAGGTCCTTCATCCGATCTGGAGTGTGTGTGTGTTTGTGAAAAGGCGCAGGTCCTTCATCAGATCTGGAGTGTGTGTGTGTGTGTGTGTGTTTGTGTCCAGTCGCAGGTCCTTCATCAGATCTGGAGTGTGTGTGTGTGTGTGTGTTTGTGTCCAGTCGCAGGTCCTTCATCAGATCTGGAGTGTGTGTGTGTGTGTGTGTGTCCAGGCGCAGGTCCTTCATCAGATCTGGAGTGTGTGTGTGTGTGTGTCCAGGCGCAGGTCCTTCATCAGATCTGGAGTGTGTGTTCGTGTGTGTGTGTCCAGGCGCAGGTCCTTCATCAGATCTGGAGTGTGTGTGTGTGTGTGTGTGTCCAGGTGCAGGTCCTTCATCAGATCTGGAGTGTGTGTGTGTGTGTGTGTGAAAAGGCGCAGGTCCTTCATCAGATCTGGAGTGTGTGTGTGTGTGTGTGTGTTTGTGTCCAGTCGCAGGTCCTTCATCAGATCTGGAGTGTGTGTGTGTGTGTGTGTGTCCAGGCGCAGGTCCTTCATCAGATCTGGAGTGTGTGTGTGTGTGTGTGTTTGTGTCCAGTCGCAGGTCCTTCATCAGATCTGGAGTGTGTGTGTGTGTCCAGGCGCAGGTCCTTCATCAGATCTGGAGTGTGTGTGTGTTTGTGAAAAGGCGCAGGTCCTTCATCAGATCTGGAGTGTGTGTGTGTGTGTGTGTGAAAAGGCGCAGGTCCTTCATCAGATCTGGAGTGTGTGTGTGTGTTTGTGTCCAGTCGCAGGTCCTTCATCAGATCTGGAGTGTGTGTGTGTGTGTGTGTGTTTGTGTCCAGTCGCAGGTCCTTCATCAGATCTGGAGTGTGTGTGTGTGTGTGTGTGTGTCCAGGCGCAGGTCCTTCATCAGATCTGGAGTGTGTGTGTGTGTGTGTGTGTGTGTCCAGGCGCAGGTCCTTCATCAGATCTGGAGTGTGTGTGTGTGTGTGTGTGTGTCCAGGCGCAGGTCCTTCATCAGATCTGGAGTGTGTGTGTGTGTGTGTGTGTCCAGGCGCAGGTCCTTCATCAGATCTGGAGTGTGTGTGTGTGTGTGAAAAGGCGCAGGTCCTTCATCAGATCTGGAGTGTGTGTGTGTGTGTGTGTGTTTGTGTCCAGTCGCAGGTCCTTCATCAGATCTGGAGTGTGTGTGTGTGTGTCCAGGCGCAGGTCCTTCATCAGATCTGGAGTGTGTGTGTGTGTGTGTGTGTTTGTGTCCAGTCGCAGGTCCTTCATCAGATCTGGAGTGTGTGTGTGTGTGTGTGTGTGTCCAGGCGCAGGTCCTTCATCAGATCTGGAGTGTGTGTGTGCAGGCGCAGGTCCTTCATCAGATCTGGAGTGTGTGTGTGTGTGTGTGCAGGCGCAGGTCCTTCATCAGATCTGGAGTGTGAGTGTGTGCAGGCGCAGGTCCTTCATCAGATCTGGAGTGTGAGTGTGTGAGTGTGTGCAGGCGCAGGTCCTTCATCAGATCTGGAGTGTGTGTGTGTGTGTGCGCAGGCGCAGGTCCTTCATCAGATATGGAGTGTGTGTGTGTCCAGGCGCAGGTCCTTCATCAGATCTGGAGTGTGTTTGTGTGTGTGTGTGCGCAGGCGCAGGTCCTTCATCAGATCTGGAGTGTGTGTGTGTGTGAGTGTGTGCAGGCGCAGGTCCTTCATCAGATCTGGAGTGTGTGTGTGAGTGTGTGCAGGCGCAGGTCCTTCATCAGATCTGGAGTGTGTGTGTGTGTGTGCAGGCGCAGGTCCTTCATCAGACCTGGAGTGTGTGTGTGTGTGTGTGTGCGCAGGCGCAGGTCCTTCATCAGATCTGGTGTGTGTGTGTGAGTGTGTGCAGGCGCAGGTCCTTCATCAGATCTGGAGTGTGTGTGTGAGTGTGTGCAGGCGCAGGTCCTTCATCAGATCTGGAGTGTGTGTATGTGTGTGTGCAGGCGCAGGTTAATCAGATCTGGAGTGTGTGTGTGAGTGTGTGCAGGCGCAGGTCCTTCATCAGATCTGGAGTGTGTGTGTGAGTGTGTGCAGGCGCAGGTCCTTCATCAGATCTGGAGTGTGTGTGTGAGTGTGTGCAGGCGCAGGTCCTTCATCAGATCTGGAGTGTGTGTGTGTCCAGGCGCAGGTCCTTCATCCGATCTGGAGTGTGTGTGTGTTTGTGAAAAGGCGCAGGTCCTTCATCAGATCTGGAGTGTGTGTGTGTGTGTGAAAAGGCGCAGGTCCTTCATCAGATCTGGAGTGTGTGTGTGTGTGTGTGTTTGTGTCCAGTCGCAGGTCCTTCATCAGATCTGGAGTGTGTGTGTGTGTGTGTTTGTGTCCAGTCGCAGGTCCTTCATCAGATCTGGAGTGTGTGTGTGTGTGTGTGTGTCCAGGCGCAGGTCCTTCATCAGATCTGGAGTGTGTGTGTGTGTGTGTCCAGGCGCAGGTCCTTCATCAGATCTGGAGTGTGTGTTCGTGTGTGTGTGTCCAGGCGCAGGTCCTTCATCAGATCTGGAGTGTGTGTGTGTGTGTGTGTGTCCAGGCGCAGGTCCTTCATCAGATCTGGAGTGTGTGTGTGTGTGTGAAAAGGCGCAGGTCCTTCATCAGATCTGGAGTGTGTGTGTGTGTGTGTGTTTGTGTCCAGTCGCAGGTCCTTCATCAGATCTGGAGTGTGTGTGTGTGTGTGTGTGTCCAGGCGCAGGTCCTTCATCAGATCTGGAGTGTGTGTGTGTGTGTGTGTTTGTGTCCAGTCGCAGGTCCTTCATCAGATCTGGAGTGTGTGTGTGTGTGTGTGTGTCCAGGCGCAGGTCCTTCATCAGATCTGGAGTGTGTGTGTGTTTGTGAAAAGGCGCAGGTCCTTCATCAGATCTGGAGTGTGTGTGTGTGTGTGAAAAGGCGCAGGTCCTTCATCAGATCTGGAGTGTGTGTGTGTGTGTGTGTGTTTGTGTCCAGTCGCAGGTCCTTCATCAGATCTGGAGTGTGTGTGTGTGTGTGTGTGTTTGTGTCCAGTCGCAGGTCCTTCATCAGATCTGGAGTGTGTGTGTGTGTGTGTCCAGGCGCAGGTCCTTCATCAGATCTGGAGTGTGTGTGTGTGTGTGTGTGTGTGTGTGTCCAGGCGCAGGTCCTTCATCAGATCTGGAGTGTGTGTGTGTGTGTGTGTGTGTGTCCAGGCGCAGGTCCTTAATCAGATCTGGAGTGTGTGTGTGTGTGTGTGTGTGTGTCCAGGCGCAGGTCCTTCATCAGATCTGGAGTGTGTGTGTGTGTGTGTGTGTGAAAAGGCGCAGGTCCTTCATCAGATCTGGAGTGTGTGTGTGTGTGTGTGTTTGTGTCCAGTCGCAGGTCCTTCATCAGATCTGGAGTGTGTGTGTGTGTGTGTGTGTGTGTCCAGGCGCAGGTCCTTCATCAGATCTGGAGTGTGTGTGTGTGTGTGTGTGTGTGTTTGTGTCCAGTCGCAGGTCCTTCAGCAGATCTGGAGTGTGTGTGTGTGTGTCCAGACGCAGGTTCTTCATCAGATCTGGAGTGTGTGTGTGTGTGTGTGCAGGCGCAGGTCCTTCATCAGATCTGGAGTGTGTGTGTGCAGGTCCTTCATCAGATCTGGAGTGTGTGTGTGTGTGTGCGTGCAGGTCCTTCATCAGGTCTGGAGTGTGTGTGTGCGTGCAGGTCCTTCATCAGATCTGGAGTGTGTGTGTGCAGGCACAGGTCCTTCATCAGATCTGGAGTGTGTGTGTGTGTGTGTGTGTCCAGGCGCAGGTTCTTCATCAGATCTGGAGTGTGTGTGTGTGTGTGCGTGCAGGTCCTTCATCAGGTCTGGAGTGTGTGTGTGTGTGTGCGTGCAGGTCCTTCATCAGGTCTGGAGTGTGTGTGTGTGTGTGTGTGTGTTCAATTCAATTCAAGTTTATTTGTATAGCGCTTTTCACAATACACATTGTTTCAAAGCAGCTTTACAGAAAATGCATTTCAAAAATATACATACAAAAATACAGTTAGTTAATCATGAAATTTAGGGCATAACATATCGCCGGCGTTGGGTCGTCTCTTCACAGGCGTCGAGTCCTGATGAAGGACCTGTGTGCGTGCAGGTCCTTCATCAGATCTGGAGTGTGTGTGTGCAGGTCCTTCATCAGATCTGGAGTGTGTGTGTGTGTGTGTGTGTGTGTGTCCAGGCGCAGGTCCTTCATCAGATCTGGAGTGTGTGTGTGTGTGTGTGTCCAGGCGCAGGTCCTTCATCAGATCTGGAGTGTGTGTGTGCAGGCGCAGGTCCTTCATCAGATCTTGAGTGTGTGTGTGTGTGTGTCCAGGCGCAGGTCCTTCATCAGATCTGGAGTGTGTGTGTGCAGACGCAGGTCCTTCATCAGATCTGGAGTGTGAGTGTGTGCAGGCGCAGGTCCTTCATCAGATCTGGAGTGTGTGTGTGTGTGTGCGCAGGCGCAGGTCCTTCATCAGATATGGAGTGTGTGTGTGTCCAGGCGCAGGTCCTTCATCAGATCTGGAGTGTGTGTGTGTGTGAGTGTGTGCAGGCGCAGGTCCTTCATCAGATCTGGAGTGTGTGTGTGTGTGTGTGTGTGTGTCCAGGCGCAGGTCCTTCATCAGATCTGGAGTGTGTGTGTGTGTGTGTGTGTGTCCAGGCGCAGGTCCTTCATCAGATCTGGAGTGTGTGTGTGTGTGTGTGTGTCCAGGCGCAGGTCCTTCATCAGATCTGGAGTGTGTGTGTGTGTGTGAAAAGGCGCAGGTCCTTCATCAGATCTGGAGTGTGTGTGTGTGTGTGTGTTTGTGTCCAGTCGCAGGTCCTTCATCAGATCTGGAGTGTGTGTGTGTGTGTCCAGGCGCAGGTCCTTCATCAGATCTGGAGTGTGTGTGTGTGTGTGTGTGTTTGTGTCCAGTCGCAGGTCCTTCATCAGATCTGGAGTGTGTGTGTGTGTGTGTGTGTGTGTCCAGGCGCAGGTCCTTCATCAGATCTGGAGTGTGTGTGTGTGTGTGTGTGTGTCCAGGCGCAGGTCCTTCATCAGATCTGGAGTGTGTGTGTGTGTGTGTGTGTCCAGGCGCAGGTCCTTCATCAGATCTGGAGTGTGTGTGTGTGTGTGTGAAAAGGCGCAGGTCCTTCATCAGATCTGGAGTGTGTGTGTGTGTGTGTGTGTCCAGGCGCAGGTCCTTCATCAGATCTGGAGTGTGTGTGTGTGTGTGTGTGTTTGTGTCCAGTCGCAGGTCCTTCATCAGATCTGGAGTGTGTGTGTGTGTGTGTGTGTCCAGGCGCAGGTCCTTCATCAGATCTGGAGTGTGTGTGTGTGTGTGTGTGTTTGTGTCCAGTCGCAGGTCCTTCATC